>NC_060196.1:35600330-35835330 GCF_021184085.1 Oncorhynchus gorbuscha | reverse complement strand
ACACATCTCCTTCACATAGAGTTGATCAGGCTGTTGATTGTGGCCTGTGGAATGTTGTCCCTCTCTTCTTCGGTGGTTGTGTAAATTCGCTGGATATTGACGGGAACTGGAACACGCTGCTGTACTTGTCGATTCAGAGCATCCCAAACATGCTTAACGGGTGACATGTCTGGAGAGTATGCAGGCCATGGAAGAACTGGGACATTTTCAGCTTTCAGGAATTGTGTACAGACCCTTGTGACATGGGGCCGTACATTATCATGCTGAAAGATGAGGTGATGGCGGCGGATGAATGGCACAACAATGGGCCTCGGGATCTCGTCACGGTATCTCTGTGCATTCAAATTGCCATCAATAAAATGACATTGTGTTTTATTGTCAGTAGCTTATTCCACCACGGGGTACTGTGTTCACACCATTGACATCAGCAAACCGCTCGTCCACACGACGCCATACTCATGGTCTGCGGTTGCGAGGCTGGTTGGACGAACTGCCAAATTCTCTAAAATGACGGAAGCGGCTTATGTTAGAGAAGTGAAGATTAAGTTATCTGGCAACAGCTCAGGTGGACATTCCTGCAGTCAGCATGTCAATTGCGCGCTCCTTCAAAATTTGAGACATTATGGCATTGTGTTGTGACAACTGCACAAATTAGTGGGCCTTTTATTGTCCCCAGCACAAGGTGCACCTGTGTAATAATCATCCCGTTTAATCGGCTTCTTTATATGCCACACCTGTCAGGTGGATGGATTATCTTGGAAAAGGAAAAGCTCACCAACAGGGATGTAAACAAATGTATTCAGAGAAATCAGCTTTTTGTGCAAAATGTCTAGGATCATTTATTTCAGCTCATGAAACATGGAACCCGCACTTTACATGTTGCATTTGTTTTTGTGAAGCGTATATCCCATCCCAGCAGCACCTAGTAGTTGTGAGTCAGTCTTTGATGGTGGAGCAGGATTCATAGACCAGATCTGTCTGCGGAGATGAGGCTTTTATATCTCTCGTCCCTCTGTAATATTATCATCTCTACTTTAACGTGGAGATCCATGGGTTGGGCCTTACTGGGCGTTATTGGTACCAATCTGCTCGTCCCTCTGTAATATTATCATCTCTACTTTAACGTGGAGATCCATGGGTTGGGCCTTACTGGATCCATGGGTTGGGCGTTATTGGTACCGATCTGCTCGTCCCTCTGGAATATTATCATCTCTGGAGATCCAATATTATTATCTCTGGAATATTATCATTTAACATGGAGATCCATGGGTTGGGCCTTACTGGGCGTTATTGGTACCGATCTGCTCGTCCCTCTGGAATATTATTCCGTGGAGATCCATGGGTTGGGCCTTACTGGGCGTTACTCTCTACTTTAACATGGAGATCCATGGGTTGTGCCTTACTGGGCGTTATTGGTACCGATCTGCTCGTCTCTCTGGAATATTATCATCTTTACTTTAACGTGGAGATCCATGGGTTGTGCCTTACTGGGCGTTTTTGGTACCAATCTGCTCGTCCCTCTGTAATATTATCATCTCTACTTTAACGTGGAGATCCATGGGTTGGGCCTTACTGGATCCATGGGAATATTATCATCTTTACTTTAATTGGGATCCATGGGTTATTGGTTATTGGTACCGATCTGAATATTATCATCTCTTTAATGTGGTCGATCCTCTGGAATATTATTATCTCTACTTTAACATGGAGATCCATGGGTTGGGCCTTACTGGGCGTTATTGGTACCGATCTGCTCGTCTCTCTGGAATATTATCATCTCTACTTTAACGTGGAGATCCATGGGTTGTGCCTTACTGGGCGTTATTGGTACCGATCTGCTCTGGAATATTATCATCTCTCTTTCTGGAATATTATCATCGTTTTATCTGCTCGTCTCTCTGGAATATTATCATCTTTACTTTAACGTGGAGATCCATGGGTTGGGCCTTACTGGGCGTTATTGGTACCGATCTGCTCATCTCTCTTCACATCTGGGGCTGCAGTCCGAGCATAGCAGAGGCTTACAGTATAACTAATGAGGATATCATCTTACTGAAGCGTTCCCCTCTCCTCCTCTCCCTGGGATCATTAAGAACATCGTCTCTGGCCCCGGGGTTTGACGGACAGACAGACAGACAGACAGACAGGACTTGGAAGCTACTGATAATGAAAGTCCTCCTCTGTCTGATAATACATTGACTACTTCTCCTCTCTCTGTTTTGACAATACATTCACTCGTTATCTTCACCGTTATTCATGTCTGATATCTATGGTATGTTTAACACTGGGATGGTATGTAGGTGGTGTGTGGACACGGTTCATTTAATGGCTGTATATAGTATAGTATAGTATATACTCCCCGGCTGTTTCTAATACTGATGTCCCATTTCTGCTTCCTGATTATTCAATCACCAAACTGAGTTTACACACTAATTTAGCACGGCCTTCAATTGCAACGCTTGCGTAACTGCTCGCGCTCGCTCTCTCTCGCTCTCTCTCTCGCTTTCTCTCTCTCGCTCTCTCTTTCTCTCTCTCGCTCTCTCTTTCTCTCTCTCGCTCGCTCTCTCTTTCTCTCTTTCTCTCTCTCTTTCTTTCTTGCCATCTCCTTTTCTCTCTTTCTGGGGCTTTCTATAGCACGACCAGTATTGTTTTGCATTTATGAATATTGACATTGTCATTTCACGCTTGTGAATGTGACGTAAATGTCTTGAAGTCAGTCCTTCCTGGCTCTATAAAACAGAGAGGGGAGATGGAGAGGAAGGATTTTACGGAAAGTGCTTTTTAAAATGTATTTTTATAAAACGCTCACATGTGAAAGTCTTTCCGGATGCTTTTGGAGGGAGGTTAATTCGGAGGTTGTTGTTAAATGAGGTACATGAGGGGAAGTGTCATTGTGTTCTACTAACCAGGCGAATATCCAGCTCTCCAAGGGGGGTTGTTGTGGGGAGTAAAGGAACCAAGTAAGGGAACATTTAAAATTGGGCACAGGAGACCCTGAACTGGGTAGCTTAGGGGTGTGATGGGAATGGAGTGGATTTAACTTATAGAACAATGGCACTAACCACATTTCTATCCACCGTTTCTATGTGGGTAAAGTGATAAGCTGTGATGGAAACAAGCGGTTTCAGTACAATTTAATAAATGCCGACATATTATTTGTTTGTTCGATATGGTCGGATCTTTTTGTGTCTAAAATGAATTATGCGAGAAATGGTGGTGGAAATGCCTTTATGCACAAATATTGATATAATAACCATTATATCGAATGAAAACTTGGAGTCGCGCGATTGAGTGTGTGGCCCTCCCACTACGACTCGGGAAACCATAAAGTGTATTAGTCGACAGATTAAATAAATGAGTGCCTTTTAAAGTATTCACACCCCTTGACTTTTTCCACATTTTGTTGTGTTCCAGCCTGAATTTAAAATGGATTAAATTGAGTTGTTGTATCACTGGCCCGCACACAATACTCCATAATGTCAAAGTGAAATAGTGTTTTCTGAAATGTTTACTATTAACACAAAATGAAAAGCTAAAATTCTTAAGTGTTCAACCCCTCTGGTATGGCAAGCCTAAATAAATTCAGGAGTACAGATTTGCTGAATAAGTTGCATGGACTCACTCTGCATGAAATAATAGTGTTTAACATGATTTCTGAATGATGTTAGGTTCTAAATATTATAGTCAGCTCGACGAAAACTATGAAAGCTTAAACAGAGTTTATTCATCCCAAAAAGACAGACATATTCACACAACCCTTTCTCCTGTGCTGAGCCTCCTCCTACACATCTGAACACCGAATACTGTTGCTAGACAGAACCTTGGTGATATCTATTCTTCCTCCGTTCATCTGACCTGACCTCTACCCCAAAGTGCTCCCTCCTCCCCATCTCACGGCTGTCATGGTGACTGGTACCAGACTGTGTCTCTTCTCCTCCCATAGGATCCCTGATGGCGAACAATAACCTATCTGGACAGAATGTAAACGCTATACATTCCTCTCCCTCCGTGACATGAATAAGAACATTTCATATTCTCAGAACCCAACAATGACTACCTCATCTCTGTGCCCCACACATACAATTATCTCTAAGGTCAAGCAGTGAATTTCAAACACAGATTCAACCACAAAGAACAGGTAGGTTTTCCAATGCCTCATAAAGAAGGTACATGCGCCCTTCCAAAGCAATTCACTTTTAGTCCTGAATAGAAAGTGTTATGTTTGGGGGAAAATCCAATACAACAAATTACTGGGTAACACTCAGTATATTCTCAAGCACAGTGGTGGCTGCATTTTCGTGAAATCACAAGTGCAATATAGCAAAACACAGCTTAGATTTCAATAAAGCTTTTCGGCGAAAGCATACCAAGCGTTTATGTAAGGACATTTCTCTCAGTAGACAAAATATTAAACAGCTAGCAGCCAAGTAGATTGGTCACGAAAGTCAGAAAAGCAATAAAATGAATTCACTTACCTTTGCTCTTCGGATGTTTGCACTCACGAGACTGCCAGTTACACAATAAATGTTCCCTTTGTTCCATAAAGATGATTTTTATATCCAAAATACCTTCATTTGGTTGGCTCGTTATGTTCAGAAATCCACAGGCTCGAGTGGTCACGACATCGCAGGCGAAAATTCCAAATAGTATCCGTAAAGTTCATAGAAACATGTCAAACGTTTTTTATAATCAATCCTCAGCTTGTTTTTACAATATATAATCGATCATATTTCATCCGGGATTATAGCTTCTTCAATAGGAGAGCGAGAGAAATGTCTGCTCCAAGCTGTTGCGCATGCAAAACACTGCTGGCACCCAGCCATCCACTGACGCGATGTGATCTTCCTCGCTCATTTTTCTCGTGTCACTGGGCAGCTCTCGGGTATGCTTCCCTTTTGTAGTCAGTAATAGTTTGCAAGCCCCGCCACATCCGACTAACGTCGGAGCCGGTGTAGTACCTTTCGATCCTAGTCCTGTATTGATGCTTTGCCTGTTTGATGGTTTGTCGGTGGGCATAGCAGGATTTCTTATAAGCTTCCGGGTTAGAGTCCCGCTTCTTGAAAGTGGCAGCTCTCCCCTTTAGCTCAGTGCGAATGTTCCCTGTAATCGATGGCTTCTGGTTGGGGTATACGTACAGTCACTGTGGGCATGACGTCATCAATGCACTTATTGTTGAAGCCGGTGACTAATGTGGTCTACTCCTCAATGCCATCGGAAGAATCCCAGAACATGTTCCAATCTGTGCTAGCAAAACAGTCCTGTAGTTTAGCATCTGCTTCATCTGACCACTTTTTTTTTTATTGACCAAGTCACTGGTGCATCGTGCTTTCATTTTAGCTTGTAAGCAGGAATCAGGGGGATAGAATTATGGTCAGATTTGCCAAATGGCGGGTCGAGGGAGAGCTTTGTACGCATTTTTTCCCCCTCTGGTTGCACATTTAACATGCTGATAGAAATGAGGTAAAACAGATTTAAAATTCCCTGCATTAAACTCCCCAGCCACTAGGATCCCTGCCTCTGAATGAGCGTTTTCCTATTTGTTTATGGCGGTGTACAGATCATGGAGTGCAGTTTTAGTGCCAGCATCGGTCTATGGTGGTATGTAGTCAGCTACGAAAATACAGATGAAGACTCTCGACGTAGATAGTGTGGTCTACAGATTATTTGCTATTTAACACAATTGTTTTTGTTGACAAAATTATCGGTAGAGTTGAAAATGTGATGGAAACCCATAGAACGTTTGATTTTTATTCGATACATGAAAACTTAAGCCATTTTGTGTGCTCTGTCGTCATGCACTGATTTCTATCCACAACAAGTCAGTTTGGTGAAAACGTGACTGGTGGGAAAATGTGCTTTTCTTTATGCAGATTCTTTTATATTCGCATACGATCTGTCGCCAATTGGATGGCAATTTAGGTTTTGGATGGCAATCCAGCATCATAAACTAACCTAGGATTGGTAGCAAACTAGCCTCTGAGGTTGTTCTTTGTTCTTCTACATTCATTAGTCAACGTCAGCTTGGTTTCTCCAAGGATAGAATAAAGAATAGAAAAGGTTACTTCTGAAGCCTTCAACCTGGAGTCCTGGGAAATTGGTTGATTCAGAAGAGGTGGGTGAATGTCCTAGATGTTTGATCTGAAATGTATTTTGTCAGTTCCTTCTCTCTTCATCAGTTGTGTTTAAGGCACCCAGCCAGGCCTCTAAAGGAATGAGATTACAGCTGTAGCCCTGTAGTCTCCCAAACTCTACAATTATTCTCTCTGCTCACCAGATTGTGTGTGCGTGTGTGGACTGTTTTGACAGAAGGTGGGCTGTCCTCTCGTCTCCTTGAGGGGGGTCTTGTCAGGGTCTATGTCCCAGCTGTCAGTCCAATCTGGCCACCGGTCACTTCCTGTTTCTTTAGCAGACTCCGCCTCCTACTGTGGATGAAGACCTTTGTCAATACAGAGCAAGGATCAACCTCCTTTAATGAGCTATATACTGTAGCCTTTTAAAACCATTAATTAGTTCACCCATGTAAAGCTGGCTATTGCTCAAGCCGTTCCCAATTGACTAGAACATAAGCATTTTAAGTCTGTATTTTTGGCTCTCATGTTGGTTAGTGATGATAACCTTTCCTCTGCTCCACAGTGAGTTGTCGTCTCCTCCAGGGTAGATGAGAGAGACATGCCATCTCCTCATACACACGTCTGTAAGCTCATTTAAAGCAACCGTGTGTGTGGTTAATATTAAACCCACGCCATCTTCTCACTTAACACATAAGAGAGGATCTCTGAACAATGCTCTTCTATACTAATCTGTTTCAAATTGTGACTTGTGTGATTGTGTTACGCCAGCCACATATGAGTGACTTGTGTGATTGTGTTACGCCAGCCACATATGAGTGACTTGTGTGATTGTGTTACGCCAGCCACATATGAGTGACTTGTGTGATTGTGTTACGCCAGCCACATATGAGTGACTTGTGTGATTGTGTTACGCCAGCCACATATGAGTGACTTGTGTGATTGTGTTACGCCAGCCACATATGAGTGGCTTGTGTGATTGTGTTACGCCAGCCACATATGAGTGACTTGTGTGATTGTGTTATGCCAGCCACATATGAGTGACTTGTGTGATTGTGTTACGCCAGCCACATATGAGTGACTTGTGTGATTGTGTTACGCCAGCCACATATGAGTGACTTGTGTGATTGTGTTACGCCAGCCACATATGAGTGGCTTGTGTGATTGTGTTGAGCTACACACCAGAACATCTGCAATAACAAACTGCTGTGCTGGTTAATTCATGTCTATTTTAAAAGCACCAATGACTTCTCAGCATGTTGATGTAATGTAGATGCATCAGAACACAATGAGCTGCTTTCTGCCTTCCACCACATATTTTAGTCTTTAATTCATCCTGCATTAATTGACTAGCATTATGCAAAACCAAGCTAAGTGGTAATATAGATGTAAGATAAGTCCAACCGGGACACCGATCTCTGACTTAAAACACAATGTACTCATCGTACTGTTGCCAAAGCTATTCTCTTGATAAATAGGTATCCAGGTTTGGAGTTTTAGTATTGTGAGTTACTGTTGAAAGGTAGTAGTGAACCAGAGGGAATGGAACATTAGATGTGTGGTTACTTTTTCTCTACAGTATCAGGACAGGACGCTTAGTAAGAATGTTTGGGTTTTGCAGGAATCATGCAACATTTGTATATATTTTAAATGTATGTACTTAGAATAGTTTAGCCTTTCTCGTCAACAGATAGCTTTTCTGTATCGTCTCTGCCTTCCTTTCCTTCCCAACCATCTCTGCCCTCAGGAGTAGAGGGGGTTATGTAATGTAATGCAGTATTTAGGTTATAGGTGCTGCTTCCCTACTGTATTCCTCTTCCATGTATCTGCGTCCGTCAGGATGGTCGCGCTACCTGCGTCCGTCAGGATGGTCGTTTTACCTGCGTCAGTCAGGATGGTCGTTTTACCTGCGTCAGTCAGGATGGTCGCGCTACCTGCGTCAGTCAGGATGGTCGCGCTACCTGCGTCAGTCAGGATGGTCGTTTTACCTGCGTCAGTCGGGATGGTCGCGCTACCTGCGTCGGTCGGGATGGTCGCGCTACCTGCGTCAGTCAGGATGGTCTACCCGCGCCGCAGGATGGTCGCGCTACCCGCGTCAGTCAGGATGGTCAGGATGGTCGCGCTACCTCGCGTCCGTCAGGAGGATCAGGATGGTCGCGCTCTGCGTCAGTCAGGATGGCGCTACCTGCGTCAGTCAGGATGGTCCGTCAGTCAGGATGGTCGCGCTACCTGCGTCCGTCAGGATGGTCGCGCTACCTGCGTCAGTCAGGATGGTCGCAGTTTAATCTGAGCCAGAGCATATTAAGAGTACTTACAGTTGAAGTCGGAAGTTTACATACACCTTAACCAAATACGTTTAAACTTTCACAATTCCTCACATTTAATCCAAGTAAAATTCCCTGTTTTAGGTCAGTTAGGATCACCATTTATTTTAAGAATGTGAAATGTCAGAATAATAGTAGAGAGAATTATTTATTTCAGCTTTTATTTATTTCATCACATTCCCAGTGGGTAAGAAGTTTACAAACACTCAATTAGTATTTGGTAGCATTGCCTTCACATTGTTTAACTTGGGTCAAATGTTTTGGGTAGCCTTCCACAAGCTTCCCACAATAAATTGGGTGAATTTTGGCCCATTACTCCTGACAGTGCTGGTGTAACCGAGTCATGTTTGTAGGCCTCCTTTCATTGCACATGCTTTTTGTGTTCTTCCCACAAATGTTATATAAGATTGAGGTCAGGGTTTTGTGATGGCCACTCCAATGCATTGACTTTGTTGTCCTTAAGCCATTTTGCCACAACTTTGGAAGTATGGTTGGGGTCATTGTCCATTTGGAAGACCCATTTGCGACCAAGCTTTAACTTCCTGAATGATGTCTTGAGATGGTGCGTCAATATATCCACAGAGTTTTCCATCCTCATGATGCCATCTATTTTGTGAAGTGCACCAATCCCTCCTGCAGCAAAGCACCCCCACAACATGAGGCTGCCACCCCCGTGCTTCACGGTTGGGATGGTCTTCTTCGGCTTGCAAGCATCCCCCTTTTTCCTCCAAAACATAATGATGGCCATTATGACCAAACAGTTATATTTATGTTTCGTCAGACCAGAGGACATTTCTCCAAAAAGTATGATCTTTGTCCCATGTGCAGTTGCAAATCGTAGTCTGGCTTTTTTATGGCGGTTTTGGAGCATTGGCTTCTTCCTTGCTGAGCGGCCTTTCAGGTTATGTTGATATAGGTCTTGTTTTACTGTGGATATAGATACTTTTGTGACTGTTTCCTCCAGCATCTTCACAAGGTCCTTTGCTGTTGTTCTGGGATTGATTCATCTCTAGGAGACGGAACGAGTCTCCTTCCTGAGCAGTATGACGGCTGCGTGGTCCCATGGTGTATATACTTGCATACTATTGTTTGTACAGATGAACGTGGTACCTTCAGGCGTTTGGAAATTGCTCCTAAGGATGAACCAGACTTGTGGAGGTGTACAATTTATTTTCTGAGGTCTTGGCTTATTTCTTTTGATTTCCCCAAGATGTCCAGCAAGGAGGCAATGAGTTTGAAGGTGGGCCTTGAAATACACCCACATGTACACTTCCAGTTGACTCGTTAATACAGGTAACGAGAAGAAGTTACAGGTCTGTGAGAGCCAGAAATCTTGCTTCTTTGTAGGTGACCAAATCCTTATTTTCCACAATGTGATAATCTGGATTTTTTTTTTCTCATTTTGTCTCTCATATTTGAAGTGTACCTATGATGACAATTACAGGCCTCTCATCTTTTTAAGTGGGAGAACTTGCACAATTGGTGGCTGACTAAATACTTTTTTGCCCCACTGTGTGTCATTTCATAGTTTTTATGTCTTCTATTATTCTACTATGTGGACAATAGAATGTGATGGAGTAGACTGAATTATAATCAACATTTTATCAGAATGTATATACAGTGAATGATAATCAACCAAGCAAAATTATTAATCCAGCGTCAGAGTTTTCATAATGATAAACATGTTGAGCATTTTTTCTTTTTTTTCCTTTTGGGTAAAAGCAGACTACAGAGACGGTGGATTATTTCAATCTTGCTGCTGCTTTGGGCTTCTTCACTCTGCTCGGTGCAGAACTAAAACACAGAGACAGGCTGTCATCAGCCATCGCTGCCTATTGTCAAATGTGTTTCTTTGACGGGAATGGAAAGACGAGGCAAAAGTATCGCAGCAGCATGCTCTTTTTCTCTTTCTTTCTGTGCTTGTGCGGCAGGTAGCCTAGAGGTTAAGAGCGTTGGGCCTGTAACCGAGCAAGGCACTTAATAACCCTATTGGCTCCTGTAAATTGCTCTGTATAAGAGCGTCTGCTAAATGACTAAAACATATTTTTGTTTATTTTAAAATGTATATCTCCGTCCGTCCTTCCCTCCCTCTTTCTTTTGCTTCTTCCCCCATCCTCCCTTACCCTCTCTTCCCTCCCTCCCTCTTCCTCCCTCCCTACACTGTAGCTAGAGAGATGTCTATGTCTGGCACTCTGCCCTTTGTACAGGGGATTGACTAAACGCCTTGTCCCATGTTTCGTGAGATATAGAATTTCAAACTGGAATGTTCCTTTCATTTACATTTAAAAACATTATCTTCCAAATATTTTTCATTCCATCCCAAGTGAAAAGTGGATTCCCTCAGGGGTTTCTATGTGGTGTTCTATAATTGGTGGGATAGCTGCTGGTATAATCTGTTTTTATAGTTTTATTCCCTTTGCTTCTTGTCGTCTCTCTCCCGTCTCCTGCTGCATGCCGCTAACTACACCAAACCCTGCCCACTGTCACACAAGGAGAGGAGGTCACGGGCACTCACTTGCCGTTCACTCTGCATGGTCACATGATGCAACAATGTTGGTGACGTGCTGCTTTCCACAAGCATTCTATAGCTTACACTATTCGCTTGGGTATCTTACTGTATGCAAACTACCGTTTGTCAGTTTTGTCTTTTCTTAGCATGGTGTTACTAAAATAATTTGTGTTAGGCGCGAATGCTAATCGGTAGTTAGTTGGCTAGCTAGCTTGCTAAATGTACTGACGTCTAATTAGGGTCACCTGGAAACACTGACAAACTTTGGTACCTACCCTGTCAATAATTCCTCACTGGCTTATTCATTTGTTGTCATGTCAAACAATGTATTCAAGGTGCTGCCAGTGGGCAACTATAGAATTAGAATAATCACCCAACAGTTCAATTAACTAGGCCTGGATTTCTTTTGGGCCCGTATTATGCTGCTTGGCACTGTGTGGAAATGATAAAAGTGCAGGGAATGCAGACATTGATGAAAATGTGTGAAATCTTTTTGTTTGGAGTTGGATTGAACAGTATAAATAGAGAAAGCCCCATTTGAAAATACTTCTAATTTGTGTTGGCACCCCTATGGCCATGAACTACTCAAAAAGCATATTCATAACTTTTATTATTCAAAAACATAAAATACCGTCATACCGTGAAAAATATAGTGATGTGATATTTTGTCCGTATCGTCCAGCCCTACCCACCCGTGGAGGGAGAAGGGAAGATTAAGAGTGTGACACATGTTTGACTGCCTTCCTTCCTGCCCCACTGCCTCTGTAGAGATGCTGAGATTGCGTTCCAAATAGAACTCTATTCCCTATGTAGTGCACTTCTTTTGACCCGCGCCCTATAGGAAATAGGGTATCATTTGGAACACAACCTGTGCCTACTGAGCCCTGCGCTGTGCTGGTGCTGCCGTCTTGAGCAGACAGCAGAGACGTGACAGGCTTCTTTCAGCAGAGCAGACCAGGGGACGACAGCAGACCAGGGCAGTCCAGCAGGAATATGTAGAATAGCGCTAGGCAGCGTGTCCAGAGTTATTCACACTTCTAGCCAGGCTCTGCTTCTTTCCTCCTCAGTTGTTGCTGTGGGATGAACAGAGCTGTGTGTGAGGGAGGAGAGAGAGCCGAGGCAGTCTGACTGTGAGAAATGTGAATGCTTACTCAGGCTTTTCACAAATACTAAAACGGAAGAGATGAAAATGCACAAAGAAAAAACTGCAAGTAATCTGACCTAGTTTCCAGTTCTCTTCTCTCTCTGTTCTAAGCCAGTGGTGCATGAAGCATTTTTCCTTTTATTCTCTTAACCCTATCAGTCCCAAGAACCCAGCAAATAAGCTTTAGATGTATCATGTATCTGCATGTTCAGCCTTTATATTTAGCCTCACAATGAAATGTTTACCATTTTATTTTCAGGACAACCATGGCTACAATCTGACAAACAGTTGCAAAACCTGATTTAAAAAAATATATTTATGAATGCTGTAAGTACAGAAATAGTTTTCTCAATGGGAAATGAATATACAACTAGTCAGTAACAACGGTGTGGAGTTTGTGACAGCAACTTTGAGCTTATCACAGTATTATAGACATTATGTCCTGGAATTTCCAATGATCTTCTATGTAGAAGAACCCCTTACCTTCTAACATCTGGTGTAGCTTGTGAGCGTCATCGAGCAAAAGATGTTGCACATACGAGTTTGTGATTGTCTCACCCTGTCATGGGCAGCTTTGTAGCTCAAACCATTCTAGGTCTACAGATGTTTGTATATTTTATGACCTGGCCCGGACCCCTTCGGGATCCGCCCTTGTCTCACAAACACCGCTCTAGCTCAGCCTCATTTAAACACACAAATTGAAGTCCTAAATCATGCTCCACGCGATGGTGGGACTCATCGGGTTAATGTGATTCTGCCGGTTCATACCCGGATCTCATGTGTACCACAGGACTGTGTTAGCCCGTACAGCCTTCCGGTGTCAGATCCAGGTTACTCATTACACGTGTGATTCGCCGAACCACCTCCAGTACACATGATTGGGCCACGTATCAAGGAAGGGCAATATGTGATTCTCCTTCCCCTACAGTCAGTGGGTGCTTGCCATTAGTATGACTGGTGGCTCCATGGTTACTGTAGGGGAGGACTGTCTGATACCATGATGTAGAGCGTGTCAGAGAGCCCGTTTAGGAATGATGCATCACACAGGGCCGAACAGGGCAATTAGTTGTATGACAAAGTACACAAAGGGAGCGAGGGGCTGTTGGGAGTAGGAAGGTGGTGGTGATAGGAGTCATCATGTTCTTGGCAGAGTGGTGTTAAAGGCTGGTGGTAGAAAGCTGGGTGGTTACCACTCTGGCTGTACCTTCATTATCTCTACAAGCAAAGTCTTACATTTGAGAATATACCGTTTTCCCATTGCCAACAGTCGTTCTGGATTTCCCATGTTTACTTTCAGCTTTTTTTTAAAGTCCTCTTTATAATCTGTGCAGCATTCTGTTGAAGATGCATTATTTTCTCTAGTGCCAATTTTCACCACCTGGGAGAGTTAATGAGTAGTTGAAGTTGAAAGAAACTCTCAAGTCGGCGTCTGAGAAGGGGTTCCAGGTGTCTCTGTTAGTTCCTGTTCTCTCAGAGCTGTTGATTTGAAACAGCTGTTGACTTGGACACCAGGATAAAAGTTCATTTTATAAACACACAACTCTGCAAGGTCTGTATGTCCTGCTGCCTTTTCTCCATCGTCCTGGCTTGCTGGGCCTTTTTCTCTCATCTGCCGAGAGTTTACCTCTCTGGGATATGTGGGACACTAGCCTCTCTGGGATATGTCCGACCTCGCCAACAGCCAGTGAAATTGCAGGGCGCCGAATTCAAAACAACAGAAATCCCATATTTAAAATTCCTCAAATATACAAGTATTTTACACCATTTTAAAGATAAACGTCTTGTAAATTCAGCCACAGTGTCCGATTTTCAAATAGGCTTTAAGGCGAAAGCACACCAAACGATTTTTAGGTCAGCACCTAGTCAAAAAAAATCATGAAGCCATCAGATGGCACTCACAGGACTTAATGTTACACAATAAATGTGTGTTTTGTTCGATAAAGTTAATCTTTATGTCCAAAAACCTCATATTGAAATTGGTGTGTTTATATTCAGAAAAACATTGACTCAAACAAACATCCGGTGAAAGTGCAGAGCCACATCAAAATACAGAATACTCATAGTAAACATTGATAAAAGATACAAGTGTAATGCATGGAATTATAGATAAACTTCTCCTTAATGCAAGTGCTGTGTCAGATTTCAAATAGACTTTACGGCGAAAGCACACCTTGCAATTTATGTTTGGTCAGCGCCATGTCACAGAAAAACATACAGCCATTTTCCAAAGAAGGAGAGAGGTGTCACAAAAGTCAGAAATAGCATTATAAATATTCACTTACCTTTGATGATCTTCATCAGAATGCACTCCCAGGAATCCCAGTTCCACAATAAATGTTTGTTTTGTTTGATAAAGTCCATCATTCATGTCCAAATACCTCCTTTTTGTTCACGCGTTTAGTTCACAAATCCAAACTCACGAGGCGCGGGCAAGGCCAGAAAGTTCAGACAAAATGTCCAAAAAGTTATATTACAGTTTGTAGAAACATGTCAAACGATATATAGAATCAATCTTTGATGTTTTTATCATAAATCTTCAATAATGTTTCAACTGGACAATTCCTTTGTCTTTAGAAAGGAAAAGGAACACAGCTAACTCTCACGGGCGAGGCTGAGCTCATGGCATTCTGCCAGACACCTGACTCAAACAGCTCTCATTCTCTCCCCCTTCACAGTAGAAGCCTGAAACGAGGTTCTAAAGACTGTTGGCATCTATTGGAAGCCTTAGGAAGTGCAATATAAGTGCAATATTTTTTCTAAGGTTTTTGCCTGCCATATGAGTTCTGTTATAATCACAGACATCATTCAAACAGTTTTAGAAACTTCAGTGTTTTCTATCCAAATCTACTAATTACATGCATATTCTAGCTTTAGGGCCTGAGTAGCAGGCAGTTTACTCTGGGCACCTTATTATCCAAGCTACTCAATACTGCCCCCCAGTCCCAAAGAAGTTAAGATGAGAGTATTATTCTATGTCTCGTGGAATCTAATATTTTCTGCCTGTGTTAGCCCTGCTACCCAGCATGCAGTCTACTGCAAGTGACAGGATAAGACTCCTAAGTATGTGTTCTGCTTCAGGTCACAGGGTCAGACTAATAATGGCGCCGGAGGAGATGGCTGCTGTTTTACATGCTCCTAACCAATTGTGCTATTGTGTGGTTTCTTTTGTGTTATTTGTGATTTATTTTGTACTTAATGTTTCTGCCACCGTCTTATGACCAAAAAAAGCTTCTGGACATCAGAACAAGTGGGTAACCCGCCTCTACCATCAGTCCTATTAGCCAACGTGCAATCGTTGGATAATAAACTGGATGAGCTCCGATCAAGACTATCCTACCAACTGGACATTAAAAACTGTTATCTTATGTTTCACGGAGTCATGGCTGAACGACGACATGGATAACATACAGCTGGCGGGAGTTTTGGTCCATCGGCAATATAGAATAGCTGCCTCCTGTAAGACGAGGGATGGCGATCTGTGTCTATTTGTCATTAACAGCTGGTGCATGAACTCTAATATGAATTCAGTCTCAAGGTTTTGCTTGCCTGGGGTAGAGTATCTCATGATAAGCTGTAGACCACACTATTTATCAAGAGTTTAACTATATTTTTCAAAGCTTACCACCGCTAACTGATGCCGGCACGAAGACCGCACTCAATGAGCTGTATAAGGGCATAAGCAAACAAATAAATACTCGTCAAGAGGTGGCGCGCGTAGTGTCCGGGGATTTTAATGCAGCGAAACTTAAATCCGTTTTACCTCATTTTTACCAGCATGTGCAACCAGCGGGGGGGGAAGAAATTCTAGACCAGATTCACTAAGCTCTCCCTCGCCCTCCATTTGGCAAATATGACCATAACTCTATCCTCCTGCTTACAAGCAAAAACTAAAGCAGGAAGAACCAGTGACTCGCTCAATACAGAAATGGTCAGATGACACAGATGCTAGGATACATGACTGTTTTGCTAGCACAGACTGGAATATGTTCCGGGATTCTTCCAATGGCTTTGCGGAGTACACCACATTACTCACAGGCTTCATCAATAAGTGATGTCATCTCCACATCAACACAATTATCCCAGAAACCCTAGACCCACTCCAATTTGCATACTGCCCCAACAGATCCACAGATGAAGCACGCAATCTCTGTTGCACTCCACTCTGCCATTTCCCACCTGGACAAAAGGAACACCTATGTGAAAATGCTATTCATTGACTACAGCTCAGTGTTCAACACCATAGTGCCCTCAAAGCTCATCACTAAACTAAGGACCCTGGGATTAAACACCTCCCTCTGCAACTGGATCCTGGACTTCCTGATGGGCTGTCCCCAGGTGGTGAGGGTAAGTAACAACACACCTGCCACGCTGATCCTGGACCCTTCGGGTGCGTGCTCAGTCCCCTTCTGCACTCCCTGTTCACCCATGACTGCATGGCCAAGCACGACTCCAACACCATCATTATGTTTACAGACAACTCAGCAGTAATATAATAATAATAATATATGCCATTTAGCAGACGCTTTTATCCAAAGCGACTTACAGTCATGTGTGCATACATTCTACGTATGGGTGGTCCCGGGGATCGAACCCACTACCCTGGCGTTACAAGCGCCATGCTCTACCAACTGAGCTACAGAAGGACCACAAGCAGACCTACCAGCAGTGGTAGGTCTGATCACTGACAATGATGAGACAGCCTATAGGGAGGAGGTCAGAAACCTGGCATTGTGGTGCCAGGATAACAACCTCTCCCTCAACGTGATCAAGACAACGGAGATGATGGTGGACGACAGTAAAAGGAGGGCCGAGCATGCCCCCATTCTCATCAACGGGGCTGTAATGGAGCAGGTTGAGATCTTCAAGTTCCTTGGTGCCAATGAACTGTCATGGTCCAAGCACACCAAGACAGTCGTGAAGAGGGCACAACAAAACCTATCCCCCCACAGGAGACTGAAAAGATTGTGGCACAGATCCTCAAAAGGTTCTACAGCGGCATCATCGAGAGCATCACTGCCTGGTATGGCAACTGTTCGGCCTCCGACCGCAAGGCACTACAAAGGGTAGTGCGTACGTCCCAGTACATCACTGGGGCTAAGCTTCCTGCCATCCAGGACCTCTATACAAGGCGGTTTCAGAGGAAGGCCCTAGAAACTGTCAAAGACTCCAGCCACCCCAGTTATAGACTGTTCTCTCTGCTGCTGCACAGCAAGCGGTACTGGAACGCCAAAATCCTGAAGAGGAGGCTACTCGTACTATTTGCATTGCTGCTACTCTGTTTATCTATGCATTGTCACTTTACCTCTTCCTACATATTACCTCGACACCTGTGCCCCCGCACATTGACTCTGTACCGGTACCCCCTGTATATAGCCTCGTTACTGTTACTTTATTGTTGCTCTTTAATTATTTATTTGACTATTTTTTTCATTTTTTTTTACTTCGGTTTATTTAGTAAATACTTTCTTAACATGTGTTTTTTCTTAAATGCATTGTTGGTTAAGGGCGCGTAAGTAAGGATTTCACTGTATAAGATTTGAGTTGGCTGTACTAGTCTGCTGCTTTTCAACTTCACAACTGCTCTCCGTCTGCTCTGCACTGTATCCTCCTATATAATAATGTCATACTGTGTTGCCGCTCCTTAGCTTTAGAAATAAATATTGTTTTCTCTTTGAAGAAGTTGAGTTGTTCCAGGGGTAGCGGTGGTTTGGTGTTTATCTCCAGATGGAGCTAGCGAATGCAATACTTATTTTCTTTATCTTTGATAATCCTGTTTATATTGATACTTTTATCCATGTGGTTTATCCTTCGATCTTCACCTCATCTATATTTTGGTGGTGCCTCGTCGTCCTTTGACACGTTTCCTTAGTAGTAGACGTGTGCTTTCCTGTGTGTGTGCTTGTCTTTCCTGTGTGTGTGCTTGTCTTTCCTGTGTGTGTGCTTGTCTTTCCTGTGTGTGTGCTTGTCTTTCCTGTGTGTGTGCCCGTGTGACGTCATTGAGGTGGCGTGGAGGTCCCACTTTATTTGGATAGTCTGGATTTTTCATCTCTAGATGGTCTACAGATGGTCATATCTATATGTTGATAAGCGACTGCTTGCTATGGATACGGCTAGGGTAAGGGTTAAGTGTTAGGATAAGGGTTAGTAGATTCAGTAGGTAGTTGAAATGTTACTGATGGTCTGAAGGCCATCTGTAGATGGACTACCTTACTTGGAAGCCTGTTGCCATTAGATAGCCTCATGAAACCTTATAACCTGATGTTATGGCCTGTAAAACCTTATGGCCTGTAAAACCTTATGGCCTGTGATGTTGTGGCCAAGTGTGAGCCCATTACAGCCGTGTTAATAGCATCATTACAGAGCAGAATCAAACAGGCCCAGGTCAAAACGGCTTCTTGAGTTACAGACCGGAGACAATAAAGAAATATTAGTTTAATTACCCTCCATCTTGAAGCTGTGATTGGTCCTCAGGGAAGACGGATGCTCGGATTGGTCGGTCCTCAGGGAAGCCAGCGGAGTCTAGTGTGAAGTGAAACATCTGTGCTATTGAAAACAAACGACTTGAAAGCATGCGGGCACGTGTTGCATTGAAATGGATTACGTTGTTGTCAGTGATGATGTTGCTCATAAAAGACACTGCTGAATGCTTAAATGTCTTTATTATGCCTGTAAAAAAAATATTTAAAAAATACAAATAAGGTCATGAAACTGGTTGAGGTTCCAGTCAGATTCTGTTCCCCCATGAGATCTTGGTTAGAATGCTGATTGTTTGTGGCAGGCATCTTGCTTTGAATGCTTCCTCTTCGTTTATAATGAAAGACTCTTATCACACTGCAGATTGTACACTATTCTGTGAATCAATGGATGCTAATTTAAAAGCTAAACAAATGTAGCAATATTTCTACTTTATTTTCATAAATATCCAGCACCATCCCAACATCAACATATGTGAAAATGGTGCGTTTCTATGTTTTGTAGTAAAACATATAGAGGAAGATTGGAAACACAATGACATCATTAACCTATTTAGTAGGCAATGCCAACTCATAACTGGTTCAAATCCCAGGATGCACCACTGATGATGACATTGTAAACACATTATCTTCCTCTGTTTTATTACAAAACATAGAAACGCACCATTTTCAAACATGTTGTGGTGGTGCTGGAGATGATTCTTATAAAGTTAGTTCAATCAAAGTCAATTGAAATAGGTTATGCAGTAAGGCCAGGGTAACACAGTAGTATATATTTGTGCTTCCATACTTTTGGAACATGAACTAGATTACCCCCAGAGACCAAAATCCCCAAATCGAATCTTTAATATGGTCCGGAGGATGTGAAGACGCTGAGCTGATAAATGAATTAGCATGGTTTGGCACGGTCAAACTCAATGAATAAATAATGAGTCATTAAGGATAAGGAAGCTGACTTAGTACTGAAACGTGTTAGACCTGCATCGTAGTATAGTGTAATCGTCTGGGCTCAGCTCCCAGGGTGCGTTTCAGCGGCACCCTATTCCCTAGTGCACTACTTTTGGGTGTTGCATTTTTGGACACAACCCAGTGAGGAACCACCTCCAATTGTCACAGAACTCATCGACAGTCCTGCCAGAGGTGTGTCTGTGTCTTCAGGGGGAACAGAGACAAGTTGACTCGTACGAAAGGAAGCCCGGAGCCTTTAACCTGGTTGTGACAGACGTGGGAGGGCTAAGGGGCTGTGTGGACCGGTGAGGACACACTGGTGACTCCACACACTCGGCTCTCATGTCCAGCTGAGACAGATGGCTTAGCTTTGGGAACCTCAGCGGTTTTCCTCTGTGTTCGTTCTGTGTTGGTCATTGATGACACAAGTTTGTGTGAGAAGAGAAAGAGAACATTTTTATTATGTGGGTGCGTGTTGTCGTTGTGTGTTTTTCACTCCCCTGCTCTTGTGTTGAAACAGAGACTTGTGGTTTCATCATGGCTAAGCAAAGATCCCCAACTCATCCCTCACAGCTTGTCCCCTCCTTCTCCTCACCAAATGACCTTCTTTCATCTTCCTCTGTGTGGATCTTTAATTGGGTTACAGAAGAATCAGGCTGTGCCCCAAATGCCACCCTATTTCATATATCAAATCAAATCAAATCAAATTTATTTATATAGCCCTTCGTACATCAGCTGATATCTCAAAGTGCTGTACAGAAATATATACTTTTGACCAGAGCTCTATGGACATGGGCAAACGTTGTGCACTAGGGTGACATTTTTCGCCTTTATTGAACCAGGTAGGTCAGTTGAGAACAAGTTCTCATTTACAACTGCAACCTGGACAAGATCAAGCAAAGCAGTGCGACACAAACAACAGAGTTACACATGGAATAAACAAGCGTACAGTCAATAACACAATATAAAAGTCTATATACAGTGTGTGCTAGGGAGGTAAGGCAGTAAATAGGCTATAGTGGTGAAATAATTACAATTTAGCAATTAAACACTGGAGTGATAGATGTGCAGAAGATGAATGTGCAAGTAGAGATACTGGGGTGCAAAGGAGAGAAAAAAATGAGCTCGTTTGGTGGGCTATTTACAGATGGGCTATGTACATGTGCAATGATCTGTAAGCTGCTCTGACAGCTGTGGCTTAAAGTTAGTGAGGGAGATATAAGTCTCCAGCTTCAGTGATTTTTGCAATTCGTCCCAGTCATTGGCAGCAGAGAACTGGAAGGAAAGGTGGCCAAA
Source organism: Oncorhynchus gorbuscha (assembly GCF_021184085.1). Taxonomy (NCBI): domain Eukaryota; kingdom Metazoa; phylum Chordata; class Actinopteri; order Salmoniformes; family Salmonidae; genus Oncorhynchus; species Oncorhynchus gorbuscha. The sequence continues at coordinate 35,814,568 of NC_060196.1, read as the reverse complement.
GCAGGAGTTGGCTTTAAGGGTGACCAGTGAAATATACCTGCTGGAGCGTGTGCTACGGGCGGGTGTTGCTATGGTGACCAGTGAGCTGAGATAAGGCAGCGCTTTACCTAGTAAAGACTTACCTGGAGCCAGTGGGTTTGGCGACGAATATGAAGCGAGGGCCAGCCAATGTGGGCGTACAGGTCGCAGTGGTGGGTAGGATGGGGACACGGTGTTAATGGAAAACGTCTTTCTGTAGCATTATGGTGTTTTTAATCAGCTGTTCATATGAGAACTGCTGGTGCACCGTGACACGTTCTGTACTCTGCATTCTCTGTTTGCACCCGCAATACACCTTAGCAGCAGGAGAGCGCCCCTTTAATCTCTTTAGTGTACTTGAAAAGTTTCCATCTTTCTCCCCTTCCTCTATGTATTTAGTCATGCCTCTTTCTTTTTTCCCCCATTTTTTTCTGTCTCTCTCGCTCTCACAACCACTCTGTCTCTCTCCGTCTCTCGCTCTCTCTGCCTCAATGCGGTCTGTAACTCTAAGCTGTCAGATGTGTTCTCAAGAACAGCTCAGAGCTGCTTCAAGTATCTGCTGCCATGTCGGGGCTTCCCACCACACTTCCTTCTACTCGCTCTCCGTCGCTCTCTCTCCCTCCGTTCTTTCTCACACACACCCCTCTGTCCTATCATCCCCACCTCTTCCTCTGTATTGCATAACCTGAATTTGCTTTGAAGAGACTGGCACACCAAGAGAGAAAATAAATAGATATTTTGTTTTATTTTGAGTTATTTATCCTAGTCATTAGCATTTGGCGCCTACCTCTTCTCCTCAGGTGAACTGCACTACTCCTCTCCCTTCTTCCCTCCCCCTTTCTTCTCTGCTGGTGTTTCCCTTTACTGTCTCCTTAGGACACAGGACTCCCACAGAGCTATTACTGCTCCCAGCTAGTGGCTGCCCTGTCCTGCTCTTATCTGTGGGTAACGTTTAACTCCCAGATACTGGGTTGGGTACTGCTGCATTTCCTGCAATGCAATGCCTCCCCCCACCTTGCTCTCGCAGACCCCCTGTAGCCTGTGTTATAGTTGTGTGATTTAAAATACTGCTGCAGCATGCCAGATTCTGCGATACCTTTCCCAGCCCAGTTAATCTTGTCATATCCTCAGCCTGTAGGCTGTGTAATTGTTGCCTGGACTGTCTGTGTGACTAAAATACACAGCTCTGAGACAGGATGGAGCGCTTCAGGTCATCTTTATCCTCCCAATCCTGTTTTCTCTCATCAGTTTGTGCCGTTTACATCAGTTACCATCAGACTAATAACGTTGTGTGGAGCTGGAATGGCCTGGTGTGGCCCACGGCTGTTAGTTCACCATCACTAGGGCAGGTGGCTGGGGAGCATGTTCTATCCATGCCCTGAACATAATCACAGCACACACACACTCACTGCCTCCGCAAACACACACACACACACTTATTAGTCACAGTGTGCGCACACACACTGCCTCAGGACACACACTGTCTCACCACAGCACACAAAGCCTCGTCACAGCTCACAGATAATAGCATTAGGAAGTGATTTGAGATGCGCCTTGTGTAAAAAGAGAAAGCTGTTTGTCTTCTGTTCTGAATCATCCATGTGTGAAGCCGTCTCTGACTGTGTTTAATTAGATCAACCAGACCGTAATGTTATTGGCAAGTGGGACAGACCCAGGTTCACTAGATTACATTTAGATGAATGCTCCAATCTCATTTTGAAGATGACTAAAGCTTTTGATTACCTTTTTTTTTTTAGATAGCTTTCTCGACCTAACAGTGGTAATTTAAAGATGCATGCAATGCAGAATGAGTTGTTAATAAATCTTTAAGTTACCATGGTAACAGCCAGTGACTATTTCTACTCAAGTGTTCATTTGACAGTCTGGTCCTGCGGTCTCGAAGTCCATTACAGAAGCTTTGTATGTTGAACTCAAGGAAATGTAAGGAACCCATTTTGTGTCCCTATTTCACCCTGCTACTCTTACATTGCATAGTGATTTCTAGGAGTTGTATGGTGTTGTTTCTCTCTCTTCCTTCCCTAGCTGAGTGGTTCGGATGCACGTTAGTGGTGCTCTGTCATTGGCTGATCTCAGAGGTTATAATGAGCAAATGCAAAAGAAGGCACTATTTCAGAGGGTTCCATCATCTTTGTGTTCTAACAGCGTCTAGCGGCGCCTGGGAGGAATAATGGGAAAGTCTCCATTTAGAGTTAGGTAACCCTGCTGCAGCAGAGCAGGTTGTGGGACAGGACAGACATACACAGCAGAGTGACAAGTACACAGATCTATCCTCCATCTTTTCTCTCCCTTCTCTTTCTCCCCCGCCCCCCTCTCGCTCTGGAGTTTGCTCTCTCTCTGTCTCTCCTTCTCCACTCCTCCCTCCTTTCCCTCCATCTCTCTCACCCACGATCTGAATAGAAACTCAGGGGTCTGTTTTTAATAGAATCATGCTGATTGGTCATCTCCCTAAATTGATAGACTCTATGTAATACAGAGGAAAGGGCATTTGTATATAGAACTGGCATTATTCTCTGTGTTCAACTGAATTGAACTCTTATGGGCTCTGTCCCCTCCCTCTGCCTGGACTGAATCCTCAGAGGAACCAGAGTTAGACTTTAGCCCTTGACCTTTCTGTGCAGACTTTCAGATGAATAGATTCCTGTAGCTTTAACCATAGCCAAGCCACCATTACTCAATACGTAGCAGGTTGTTAGAGAGCGGAATACCACAGTATTTGGGCTAGTTAAGGAGTACTTTAAGGGCAGAGCCCCGAGCCCCTTGCTAATTTGAAATGCTGATGATGAGAAAGGGATAGGGAGGAAAAGGAGAGGAGGAATTGGGGAAGGGAGAGAAAGATGAACAGTAGGTAGAAAATGAAAAATTGTCTTGTTTCCTGATTGTTTCCTGATTTTAAAAAACCTGTTTAATTGATGGGGAGTTGGTTTGAAAGGGTGAGGTGTTGCTTGAGTGTGTGTGTTGGATTAATAGCCATAGCGCTTGTGTCTGAGATGGGTGGTAATCATGTGGAGAGGAGAGGAGAGCAGTACAGGAACTCCCCCCTGCTGCTGCTGATATATACAAAGTGGCTTCGGAAAGTATTCAGACCCCTTGACTTTTTCCTCGTTTTGTTAGGTTACAGCATTATTCTAAAAATGTTGCTAATTTCTATTTTTTTAAACCATGAAATATCACATTTACATAAGTATTCAGACCCTTTACTCAGTACTTTGTTGAAGCACCTTTGTCTCGAGTCTTCTTGGGTACACCTGTATTTGGGGAGTTTCTGACATTCTTCTCTGCAGACCTTCTCAAGCTCTGTCAGGTTGGATGGGGAGTGTTGCAGCACAGCTATTTTCAGGTCTCTTCAGAGATGTTCGATCGGGTTCAAGTCTGGGCTCTGGCTGGGCCCACTCAAGGACAATCAGATACTTGTCCCGAAGCCACTCCTACGTTGTCTTGACTGTGTGCTTAGGGTCGTTGTCCTGTTGGAAGGTGAACCTCAGTCTGAAAACCTGCTCCAGAGAGATCAGGACTTCATCAAGGATCTCTCTGTTCCGTTCATCTTTCCCTCGATCCTGACTAGTCTCCCAGTCACTGCTGCTAAAAAACATCCCCAGAGCATGATGCTGCCACAACCATGTTTCACTGTAGAGATGGTGCCAGGTTTCTTCCAGACGTGACGCTTGGCACTCAGGCCAAATAGTTTAATCTTGTTTTTATCAGACCAGAGAATATTGTTTCTCATGGTCGGGGAGTTTTTAGGTGCCTTTTGGCAAACTCCAAGCGGGCTGTCGTGACTTTTTACTGAGGAGTGGCTGCCGTCTGGCCACTCTACCATAAAGGCCTGATTGGTGGAGTGCTGCAGAGATGGTTGTCCTTCTGGAAGGTTTTCCCATCTCCACAGAGGAACTCTAGAGCTCTATCAGAGTGACCATCGGGTTCTTGGTCACCTCCCTGACCAAGGCTGAGTCTTGGTGGTTCCAAACTTCTTCCATTTAAGAATGATTGAGGCCTCTGTTCTTGGTGACCTTAAATGCTGCAGAAATGTTTTGGTACCCTTCGCCAGATCTGCCCTTGACACAATCCTTTCTCTGAGCTCTACAGACAATTCCTTTGACCTTATGGCTTGGTTGTTGCTCTGACGTGCACTGTCAACTGTGGGACCTTATATAGATAGGTGTGTGCCTTTCCAAATCATGTCCAATTATTTGAATTTACCACAGGTGGACTCCGTGCAATTTGATCATTTTTGAAATATTTCTACAATCTAAACAGAATGCACCTGAGCACAATTTCAAGTCTCATAGCAAAGGGTCTGAATACTTACGTAAAAAAGGTATTTCTGTTTTTTATTTGTAAGAAGAAGAAAAATGTAATTCAAAAAAGCTGTTTTCTCCTTGTCGTTATGGGGTATTGTGTGTAGATTGAAGATTTTATCCATTTTAGATTAAGGCTGTAACTAGTGACGCACCGATATGACATTTTTGGCCGATACTGATATTTTCCATGCCAAAAAAAATAATCCAGATATTTTAAATTTTAGTAGCCTTTTAAGCACTCTAGTACAGTTAAATAGTTAACACAGACACGGACGCAGCGGTCTACGGCCCTGCATCTCAGTGCATGGTTAGAGTCCAAGCTGTATCACATCCGGCTGTGATTGGGGGTCCCATAGGGCGGTGCACAATTGGCCCAGCGTCGTCCGGGTTTGGCTGGGGTAGGCTGTCATTATAAATAAGAATTTGTTCTTAACTTATTTGCCAAGTTAAATTTAAGGTTACACACACACACACACCACACTGACCAAAAAGTTATTTTGTTGGCATTTACATATGTCCTCATTACCAGTAAAACATAAGCAAAACCTATTTCTTTCACTGACTTGCTGTGCTGTTCAGTCATTTCATTCTCAACCAGGATTTCTATGGAACACCATTTGGGTCTTTGCGTGTCAAAAATAAAACAAATGACCAGTAGATAACACTATTTGACATGTCAGATTAGCTTGTTGACCAATCAGGACCTGAATATGACTGCACGTCACGATTTAACGGGTTCATACATTTTTTACATAGTTATTGCACATCACTTGTATTTCATGTCACAGCGATTCATCGATACGTATGCTTTGATGCTGGTAAAGTTGTCTCGCTCACCTACAGTGCTGGTCATAAAAAAAGCTACCTAGCTCATGGATGTGAACAATGTTCTTCCCCAAAAAGAGCAAAACTACAATCTGTTTCAGTGGCTAAAGTTTGATGTCATCATCTAAAATAACCCAAACTTACAAGACAATTCTTAATTGATTAATGGTGGTCGGACCCATCTATGTGAAGCTAGCCACAATAAGGATTGGCCACAATAGTGGACTTTGCAGTTAGCCTTCAAAATAAAAGTATGGCATAATTCTACTCTTTGTATTAATTTGCATTGCTGTCAATGACATACTTTTATTTTGAAAGCAACCCGCAAATTCCGCTATTGTGCCTAATCCTTATTGTGGCTAGCTTCACAACACATAAGTCCGGTCAAGCCTCACTAGCCAGATGAAGCTAGTTGGCTGCTTATAACTTTAGCTTGGGGCAACAGGGTTAAGTAGCTGGCTAGCTATTTATTTTTATGAACTGAAGTTAAATTTCAATAGGTGAACAACAAGTGGCAAACTAGCTAATACTTACTCACAAGGATTCTTAAATCATTGCTAAGAATAATGAAAATGACTGCAGTTTCTTCTGGTCATTGTTTTCAGGCTGGTTTTATTGGTGCTAGTTAGGTAGCAAGCTTAAGCTAGCTACCCCAGATGTTGCAGTCGAACAAATGATGCTTTTTTTACCAACACGGTATTGTTAACACATCGTTACGGGCCGGTGTTTGCTTGTTTGCAAAAAAGCTGTTTTTGTACAGCTTTGACAGTGCTACTGTATCTTTTTTTGATACGCACTGACCCAAACGGCGTTCCATAGTATGTATGCAGTGACGCTATTACTGTGTAACTCCGGTAGGGCAACCTCTAAAAAATAGCGCACTTGGTAGTGTGTACTGGTGCTCGACCAGTCGGCGAAAGCCAACATCACCCACAACAAAGAACGGTTGATTGTCAATGAATTCCATTAACTTGGCTTTAATGGATTTTAGTCTTTTGAGTTGTCTCGCTGAAATGTTATTACTCTTTCAGATAACTGCTCAACTTGTTGACTGCTCAATCCACACAGCAGACATTGTGGGCTAGGTTATGAATTCTGTGTGGCACATGTAGTGCAAAATTTTACGTGGCGTCATTATGGCATGTACCTTCATTATATAAACTCAGCAAAAAAAGAATCGTCCTCTCACTGTAAACTGCATTTATTTTCAGCAAACTTAACATGTAAATATTTGTATGAACATAAGATTCAACAACTGAGACATAAATTGAACAAGTTCCACAGACATGTGACTAACAGAAATTGAATAATGTGTCCCTGAACAAAGGGGGGTTCAAAAGTAACAGTCAGTATCTGGTGTGGCCACCAGCTGCATTAAGTACTTGCAGTGCATTTCCTCCTCATGGACTGACCCAGATTTGCCAGTTCTTACTGTGAGATGTTACCCCACTCTTCCACCAAGGCACCTGCAAGTTCCCAGACATTTGTGGTCGGAATGGCCCTAGCCCTCAACCTCCGATCCAACAGGTCCCAGACGTCCTCAATGGGATTGACAACCGGGTTCTTCGCTGGCCATGGCAGAACACAGGAAATCACGCACAGAACAAGCAGTATGGGCCGTGGCATTGTCATGCTGGAGGGTCATGTCAGGATGAGCCTGCAGGAAGGGTACCACATGAGAGAGGAGGATTTCTTCCCTGTAAAGCACAGTGTTGAGATTGCTTGCAATGACAACAAGCTCAGTCCGATGATACTGTGACACACCGCCCCAGACCATGACGGACCCTCCACCTCCAAATCGATCCCGCTCCAGAGTACAGTCCTCGGTGTAACGCTCATTCCTGTGACGATAAACGTGAATCTGACCATCACCCCTGGTGAAACAAAGCCGCTACTCGTCAGTCAAGAGCATTTTGGTGGGTTTTTGCCCATAGGCGACGTTGTTGCCGGTGATGTCTGGTGAGGACCTGCCTTACAACAGGCCTACAAGCCCTCAGTCTAGCCTCTCTCAGCCTATTGTGGACAGTCTGAGCACTGATGGAGGGATTGTGCGTTCCTGATGTAACTCGGGCAGTTGTTGCCATCCTGTACCTGTCCCGCAGGTGTGATGTTCGGCTGTACCGATCCTGTGCAGGTGTTGTTACACGTGGTCTGCCACTGTGAGGACGATCAGCTGTTCAACCTGTCTCCCTGTAGCGCTGTCCTAGGCATCTCACAGTACGGACATTGCAATTTATTTCCCTGGCCACATCTGCAGTTACTTATGCCTCCTTGCAGCATGCCTAAGGCATGTACACGCAGATGAGCAGGGACCCTGGGCATCTTTCTTTTGGTGTTTTTCAGTCAGTAGAAAGGCATCCTTAGTGTCCTAAGTTTTCATAACTGTGACCTTAAGTGTCTTAAATGACCAGTCCACAGGTGCATGTTCATTAATTGTTCATGGTTCACTGAACAAGCATGGGAAACAGTGTTTAAACCTTTTACAATGACGATCTGCAAAGTTATTTGGATTTTTACCAATTATCTTTGAAAGACAGGGTCCTGAAAAATGGACGTTTCTTTTTTTCTTTTGCTGAGTTTAGGTATGCACTTTGCATCGGCACATCAGCTTTGAACTATCGATACCGATGTTGGCATTTTTAGCTAATATCGTCCGATTCCAATATGTTCATTTGTATCTGTAACATAACAAAATGTGGGAAAAGTCAAGGAGTCAGAATTTTTTTTCTGGCGACACTGTATATATACACACACACACACACACACACACACACACACACACACACACACACACACACACACACACACACACACACACACACACACACACACACACACAGACTCCCTTCTGAGTCTGCCTATTAATGTCTGAAGGTAGAGCGGTTATACAAACACTCACACATTTCGCTGTCGGCAGCCAGCCTTCACTGATGGGATCAGTTTGATTACCCTACTGCTCAGATGACAGCCTGCTGAGGCTGCCCAGGTTTGATAAGATGACAATAATGAAGCCTCCTGTAACTGCTGTGATAAAACAACTATAATACTAGACATCATTCAACTCTGTTCATTACATGACCTTACTTTTACCTCCTAATATGTGTTCTATAGTTGCAAACCAAACAGCGTGGTGCCAGTAAGTCATTCAGTAGGATGCTAGACATTACTATTCCACACCATTAGGCGACACCGATAGTGATTGAGGTTCAGTTTAGAGAGACGGTAAGGTTTTACACAGCAGGCTACTGTACTGCCATTTTATGAGCTTTCCCTTCACTAATGTTAGATGACCTGCGCATCAGATTCCTCTACTGTGTTATCAACCTAAATAAATACCATCGGAAAAACTACTGCAATAGGTAGTTTCTTTTTTCTTGTAATAAAAACATCCAAATGTAATACATTTTATAAATTGTATTTGATAGATTAGATTATTAATAGTAAGCAATAGAATCGAGCAACAGCTTCTTTTCACAAAGCAAGAAGAATATCAACCCGCAAGCGGGCACAGTCAAATAACCGTAAACATAATCACCAACACTTGATAAATAATGCAAAACACAAATGTAAAAGATTAATTGTATAAAGAAACCTTTGTGGAAGTACACTGCTCAAAAAATAAACGGAACACTAAAATAACACATTCTAGATCTGAATGAATGAAATATTCCTATTAAATACTTTTTTCTTTACATAGTTGAATGTGCTGACAACAAAATCACACAAAAATTATCAATGGAAATCAAATTTATCAACCCATGGAGGTCTGGATTTGGAGTCACATTCAAAATTAAAGTGGAAAACCACACTACAGGCTGATCCAACTTTGATGTAATGTCCTTAAAACAAGTCAAAATGAGGCTCAGTAGTGTGTGTGGCCTCCACGTGCCTGTATGACCTCCCTACAATGCCTGGGCATGCTCCTGATGAGGTGGCGGATGGTCTCCTGAGGGATCTCCTCCCAGACCTGGACTAAAGCATCCGCCAACTCCTGGACAGTCTGTGGTGCAATGTGGCGTTGGAGGATGGAGCGAGACATGATGTCCCAGATGTGCTCAATTGGATTCAGGTCTGGGGAACGGGCGGGCCAGTCCATAGCATCAATGTCTTCCTCTGGCAGGAACTGCTGACACACTCCAGCCACGTGAGGTCTAGCATTGTCTTGCATTAAGAGGAACCCAGGGCCAACCGCACCAGCATATGGTCTCACAAGGGGTCTGAGGATCTCATCTCGGTACCTAATGGCAGTCAGGCTACACCATGACTGACCCACCGCCAAACCGGTCATCCTGGAGGATGTTGCAGGCAGCAGAATGTTCTCCACGGTGTCTCCAGACTTTCACGTCTATCACATGTGCTCAGTGTGAACCTGCTTTCATCTGTGAAGAGCACAGGGCGCCAGTGGCGAATTTGCCAATCTTGGTGTTCTCTGGCAAATGCCAAACGTCCTGCACGGTGTTGGGCTGTAAAGCACAACCCCCAACTCGGGCCCTCATACCACCCTCATGGATTCTGTTTCTGACCGTTTGAGCAGACACATGCACATTTGTGCCCTGCTGGAGGTCATTTTGCAGGGCTCTGGCAGTGCTCCTCCTACTCCTCCTTGCACAAAGGCGGAGGTAGCGGTCCTGCTGCTGGGTTGTTGCCCTCCTACGGCCTCCTCCACGTCTCCTGATGTACTGGCCTGTCTCCTGGTAGCGCCTCCATGCTCTGGACACTACGCTGACAGACACAGCAAACCTTCTTGCCACAGCTCGCATTGATGTGCCATCCTGGATGAGCTGCACTACATGAGCCACTTGTGTGGGTTGTAGACTCCGTCTCATGCTACCACTAAAGTGAAAGCACTACCAGCATTCAAAAGTGACCAAAACATCAGCCAGGAAGCATAGGAACTGAGAAGTGGTCTGTGGTCAACACCTACAGAACCACTCCTTTATTGGGGATGTCTTGCTAATTGCCTATCATTTCCACCTGTTGTCTATTCCATTTGTACAACAGCATGTGCAATTTGTTGTCAATCAGTGTTGCTTCCTAAGTGGACAGTTTGTTGTTTAAGTGTTCCCTTTATTTTATTGAGCAGTGTATATCCTTGAAATTATATAGAAAGAAGAGTCAATTATAGATGAACAATAGTTGTTTTATATGCATGTACAGTAGCTTATTTGTATTGCCTAATCTAAAGGCCTAAAATATGTTTTTGTTTTTCTCGCAATGAAAACATCACCATGTAATACGTTTGATATATGTTAATTATAGATTTGATTAGTTTTGGGGTAGTTGGGCCGTAACCCTGGTATAAGGTATCTATGGTAATCTGGAAAAAGCCTGGGGGTGTTTTTTGAAGTAAATGCCTGCAGTCATCTTCTGCAATACGTTAGGAGATATCTTTCATTATGAGGCTTTCCGTTAGTCCCCAGTCACTTTTACATGGAGTTGGTTTACAGACGCACAATGACAAGTCCGGAGCCTTTTGAGTTACTCAAATAATCTAATTTCAGTATGAAATTCACAACTAAATGTTTGCCACCTATATATAACTATTAAGTTAACTTTCTGAAATGTGCTAAATGCTCTGCAGTTCTACATTTTGTTTTGCTAATTTAGTAGTTAGCTATCTAGCTAAGTGGTTAGCTTCTTTCAAAATCAAGCATTCGCTTGGTAACAGCAGAGAATCCATTCCTGAATCAAGAGCCTTGCTGGCTAATATTTGTTTTGTGCTTCCCGCAAACTGTGAGTAGTATTTTTGAGTTACTTGTATAATTTAGGTCAGACAATGTATAAAATATTTGTGATGTGCTCGTTATCATTTAGTTATCATTCTCGATGGGATTTTACATGTATTTGTTAGCATTGCTAACCTTCGTATTACAGACTGTCAGTGGGGTTGGAAAACTGTGGCCGTTGTGTTCAGTGCCGGTATTACAGAATATCCCGGTATGGCACAAGGTCTGTATGAAGGTATGACAATCTGGATACCGCCCAAGCCTAGCCAGTACTGTTATTCCAATGTGCAGGGGTACTGGAGGGATTGGGGAAGGAATGTACATGTAAACAAGTGTAAAAGTGTATTTTAGCTGGATAAATACACATTTAAATGTGTTCCTTCTGACCACAAGTCGGAGACCACTATGATGATGCACCAAATGCGTTCGATGGATCCTTTTTGTCTTCTTCTAATGCTTCTTAATGAGAAAGTACTCCTAAAGTAATCAGATTACATTACTGCGTTTGGGTAATCCAAAAGTGACCTGTCCACAACTGTAATAAGTATGGTAACATATTACATTTAGAAAGTAACCTGCCCAACCATGAGTAAGTAATACAGTCCAGTAACAGCTTCTTTTGATGAATTATAAAGAAAATGGTAATACCAACCCGGAAGACGTGTGGTCAACTGATTTGCCGTAAACATGAGCATCACCACCTGTTGTGCTTATGGTGAACCACAAAATCAAACGGCAGTGGGCATCGGGTGGGGGTTAGTGGGACAAACTGACAGAAGACCACTAATGAGAGAGCCACCTTCTCTCTCTGTGGAGGTCTGTGTGGTGTACTCCTACTGTACACGTTCCCCTACCTGCCTCATTAGCATCATGCTAACAAGCCCTCTGCTGAAGAGGTGTCACTGGGTGGAGAGGGGAGATGCCACAGAGCGAGGGGTGTAAGAGGGGAGAGGGGGGAATGTTTAACCCTTCGCCCCCCTGGAGGGATCTCTGTGGGCAGAGAGAGGAGAGTCCCTCGTTCTTGAATACACATGGTATCCTCTCACTCTGTTTGGTTACACCCCACTCGCTCTGGCTTTGTTGGCATGGAAACATGCGTTTACATTGCCAAGGCAAGTGAAATAGAAAATAAACAAAAGTGAAATAAACAGTAAAAAATGTACAGTAAACATTACACTCAAGTTTCAAAGGAATAGACATTTGAAATGTCATATTGTGGCTATGTACAGTTATGATGTGCAAATAGTTGAAGTACAAAAGGATAAACAAATATTGGTCGTATTTACAGTGGTGTTTTGTTCTTCACTGGTTGCCCTTGTGGCAACAGGTTGCCCTTGTGGCAACAGGTTGCCCTTGTGGCAACAGGTCACACAGCTTGCTGCTGTGATTTCACACTGATATTTCACACAATAGATATGTTTATCAGAATTTGATTTGTTTTCAAATTCTTTGGGTCTGTGTAATCTGAGGGAAATATGTCTCTAGTATGGTAATACATTTGGCAGGAGGTTAGGAAGTGCATCTCAGTTTCCACCTCATTTTGTGTGCAGTGTGCACATGGCCTGTCTTCTCTTGAGAGCCAGGTCTTCCTACGGCGGCCTTTCTCAATAGCAAGGCCATGCTCACTCTGTACATAGTCAAAGCTTTCCTTAATTTCGTGTCAGTCACAGTGGTCAGGTATTCTGCCACTGTGTGTACTCTCTGTTTAGGGCCAAATAGCGTTCCAGTTTTTTTGTTAAAATTCCAATGTGTCAAGTTATTATCTTTGGGGCTCTGTGGGGTCTGATTTGTATTTGTGAAAAGAGCCCCAGAACCAGCTTGCTTATGGGACTCTTCTCGAGGTTAATCTCTCTGTATGTGATGGCTTTGTTATGGAAGGTTTGGGAATCGCTTCCTTAACCTGTTGCGTCGAGCAATCCCGTATCCGGGAGCGTAATTATAGCCTCAAGTTCATTACCATAACGCAACGTTAACTATTCATGAAAATCGCAAATTAAATGAAATAAATATATTGGCTCACAAGCTTAGCCTTTTGTTAACCTGTTAGGGATGATACGGAATTTGGCCAAAATCAGCGGAAATTTCAGAGCGCCAACTAATAGTACTCGATAAAACTCAAACTTTCATTAAAACACACATGCAAGGTACTCAATTAAAGCTACACTCTTTGTGAATCTAGCCAACATGTCAGATTTGTCAAATGCTTTTCGGCGAAAGCATGAGAAGCTATTATCTGATAGCATGCACCCCGAAATACCTGAACGAGACCTAAACAAAAGAATTAGCGGTAGCCGGCGCTACACAAAACGCAGAAATAAAATATAAAACATTCATTACCTTTGACGAGCTTCTTTGTTGGCACTCCTATATGTCCCATAAACATCACACTTGGGTCTTTTTCCCGATTAAATCCGTCATTGTATACCCAAAATGTCCATTTATGAAGGCCGTCTGATCCAGGAAATTTCACCTTTACAAGACGCCATGTCACTTTTTTAAATAAAAAAAGTTGCCTATAAACTTTTACAAATCACTTCAGACTACTTTTGTAAACCAACTTCAGGTATTAATAAACATTAATAATCGATCAAATTGATCACGGGGCGATCTGTATTCGATAGCAGCAAGTCTTGAAATCATCGTCCATTTTTTCACTTTCATAACTTCCTCGGTGGACCCCAAGACAGGAAGTGCCTATACGTCATCCCACCAAGGATAAACATGCAATTAAATGCCAGTACTGGCGACATCGTGTGGAAGCTGTAGGCATTATAAGCGGGACCTCATCTATTTTCTATCGCCATAGACAATACATTGACCGACGGATGAATATTTTTTTTGTGTTTTTGGTGAACAGTTTTCCTCAGGATTTTTACTCCTAAACACGTTCTGTTATAGCCACAGACATGATTTAACCAGTTTTAGAGACTTCAGAGTGTTTTCTATACACACATACTTATCATATGCATATACTATATTCCTGGCATGAGTAGCAGGATGTTGAAATGTTGCGCGATTCTTTACAAAAAGCTGCGAAAATTCGCATCATCCCTACACTGTCATCTCAGATTTTCAAAATATGCTTTTCAACCATAGCTACACAAGCATTTGTGTAAGAGTATTGATAGCTAGCATAGCATTAAGCCTAGCATTCAGCAGGCAACATATCCACAAAAACAAGAAAAGCATTCAAATAAAATAATTTACCTTTGAATAACTTTGGATGTTTTCAATGAGGAGACTCTCAGTTAGATAGCAAATGTTCAGTTTTTCCGTTTTGTTCATCACGTTTGGCTAAGAAAAAAAAACGAAAATTCAGTCATTACAACGCCAAACTTTTTTCCAAATTAACTCCATAATATCGACAGAAACATGGAAAACTTTGTTTAGAATCAATCCTCACGGTGTTTTTCACATCTCTATTCGATGATAAGTCATTCGTGGCCGTTTGGTTTCTCCTCTGAACCAAATGGTAAAATACACGCAGCTGGAGAGCGGGGCACCTGGTAAATGTAGTCTCTTATGGTCAATCTTCCAATGATATGCCTACAAATACGTCACAATGCTGCAGACACCTTGGGGAAAACTACAAAGTGTAGGCTCATTCTTGCGCATTCACAGCCATATAAGGAGACATTGGAACAAAGCATATTCAAAATCTGGGGCATTTCCTGTTTGAAATTTCATCTTGGTTTCGCCTGTAGCATCAGTTCTGTGGCACTCACAGATAATATCTTTGCAGATTTGGAAACGTCAGAGTGTTTTCTTTCCAAAGCTGTCAATTATATGCATAGTCGAGCATCTTTTCGTGACAAAATATTTTGTTTAAAACGGGAACGTTTTTTTTAATCCAAAAATTAAAAGAGCACCCCTATATCGAAGAAGTTGAGGGACGATGTAGCTAAAATAGGCTAATGCGATTAGCATGTAAGTAACAAGCATTTCCCTGGACATAGACATATCTGATATTGACAGAAAGCTTAAATTCTTGTTAATCTAACTGCACTGTCCAATTTACAGCAGCTATTACAGTGAAAGAATACCATGCTATTGTTTGAGGAGAGTGCACATTTTTGAAAAGTTATTAACATATAAATTAGGCACATATGGGCAGTCTTGAAACAATATTTTGAACAGAAACGCAGTGGTTTTTTGGATCAGTCTAAAACGTTGCACCCGCACTGCTGCCATCTAGTGGCCAAAATCTAATTGCACCCGAGTTGGAGTAATACATTATGGCCTTTCTCTTGCATTTCAAAGATGATGGTACAAAAGAAAATACAAAATAACGGTTGGTTTTTTCTTTGTATTATCTTTTACCAGACCTATTGTGTTATATTCACCTACATTCCTTTCTACAAACTTCAATGTGTTTCCTTTCAAATGGTACCAAGAATATGCATATCCTTGCTTTAGGGCCTGAGCTACAGGCCGTTAGATTTGGGTATGTCATTTTAGGCAAAAATTGGGGGAAAGACTTTACTGGTTTTTGATAATTAGCGTTTATCGGGCTAATTCTGCTCTGCATGCATTATTTGGTGTTTTACGTAGCACATGGAGGAAGTTATTTTTTTATTTACCCCTTTTCTCTCCAATTTCGTGGTATCCAATTGTCCCATCGCTGCAACTCTCGTACGGACTCGGGAGAGGCAAAGGTCGAGAGCCATACGTCCTCCGAAACACAGCCCAGCCAAGCCATATTGCTTCTTGACACATCCCCGCTTAATCCAGAAGCCAACCTCGCCAATGTGTCAGAGGAAACACCATACACGTGGCGACCATGTCAGCGTGCGTTGTGCCCGGCCCTCCACAGGAGTTGCTAGTGCGCGATGGGACAGGAACATCCCTGCCAGCCTAATCCTGAAGACGCTGGGCCAATTGTGCCCCACCCCATGGGTCTCCTGGTCGTGGCCGGCTGCGACAGAGCCTGGACTCAAACCAGGATCTCTAGCGGCACAGCTAACACTGTGATGCAGTGCCTTGGACCACTGCGGCACTCAGGAGGCCCACACGGAGAATGTTTTTGCTGAATCTCAATTTGGTGTTAGTCCCATTTTGTGAATTCTTGGTTGGTGAGTGGACCCCAGACCTTACAACTATAAATGGCAATGTGTTCTATAACTGATTCAAGTATTTTTAGCCAGATCCTAATTGGGATATTGAAGTTGTTCCTTTTGATGGCGTAGAAGGCCATTCTTGTCTTGTCTCTCAGATCATTTACAGCTTTGTTGAAGTTATGCTGATGTTTGGGCTTAGGTAGGTATAGTTTTTGTGTGCTCTAGGGCAACGGTGTTTCGATGGAATTTGTATTTGTGCTTCTGGGAACTGGACCTTTTTTGGAAAACCATTGTTTTTGTCTTACTGAGATTTGTGTGCAGAAGATCTAGGTTCTGCTGTAGGCCCTCCATGGTTGGGAACAGAAGCGCCAGATCATCAGCAAACAGTAGACATTTGACTGGTTCTAGTAGGTTGATGCCGGGTGTTTCAGATGGTTCTGGTGCCTTCGCCAATTCGTTGATATAAACAGTGCCTAGACTTTTTCCAAATGTTGTTACATTACTGCCTTATTCTGAAATGTATGAAATATTTTTTTCCAACAATCTACACACAATACCTCATTATGGCAAAGCAACAACTGTTTTTTAGACATTAGTCACGTGTCAAATACAACCTTAGAGTGAAATGCTTACTTACAAGCCCCTAACCAACAATGCACTTTACAGAATATGAATAAGAATAAGAAATCAAATTAACAAGTAGTTTAAGAGCAGCAGTAAAATAACATTAGTGAGACTATATACAGGGGGTACCGGTACAGAGTCAATGTGCGGGGGCACCAGTTAGTCGGGTAATATGTACATACAGGTGGAGTTATTAAAGTAACTATGCAAAGATAATTACAGAGTAGTTGCGTCATAAAAGAGAGAGGTGGTGGGGGGGCAATGCAAATAGTCTGGGTAGCCATTTGAATAGATGTTCAGGAGTCTTATGGCTTTGGGGGTAAAAGCCTCTTGGACATAGACTAGGTGCTCCGGTACCGCTTGCCGTGCGGTAGCAGGGAGAACAATCTATGACTAGGGTGGCTGTGGAGTCTTTGACAATTTCTAGGGCCTTCCTCTGACACCGCCTGGTATAGATGTCCTGGATGGCAGGAAGCTTTGCCCCAGTGATGTACTGGGCCGTACGCACTACCCTCGGTCGTGCCTTTAGGCCAGAGACTGAACAGTTGCCATACCAGGCAGTGATGCAACCAGTCAGGATGCTCTCGATGATGCAGCTGTCGAAGCTTTTGAGGATCTGAGGACCCATGCCAAATCTTTTCAGACTCCTGAGGGGGAATAGGTTTTGTCGTGCCCTATTCACGACAGTCTTGGTGTGCTTGGACCATGTTAGTTTGTTGATGATGTGGACACCTAGGAACTTGAAGCTCTCAACCTGCTCCACTACAACCCCGTCGATGAGAATGGGGATGTGCTTGGCCCTCCTTTTCCTGTATATTAAATTTACATAAATATTCAGACCCTTTATTCAGTACTTTTGTTGAAGCACCTTTGGCAGTGAATACAGCCTTCAGTGTTCTTTGGTATGACGCTACAAGCTTGGCACACCTGTATTTGGGGAGTTTCTCCCACTTTTCTCTGCAGATCCTCTCAAGCTCGGTCAGGTTGGATGGGGAGCATCACTGCACAGCTATTTTCAGGTCTCTCCCGAGATGTTCGATCGGGTTCAAGTCCGGGCTCTAGCTGAGCCATTCAAGGAGATTCAGCGACTTGTCCCGAAGCCACTCCAGGGTTGTTTTGGCTGTGTGCTTAGGGTTGTTGTCTTGTTGGAAGGTGAACCTTCGCCTCAAGTCCTGAGCGCTCTGGAGCAGGTTTTCATCAAGGATCTCTCTGTACTTTGCTCTGTTCATCTTTTCCTCTATCCTGACTAGTCTCCCAGTCCCTGCTGCTGAAAAACATCCCCACAGCATGATGTTTCCACCACCATGCTTCACCATAGGGATGGTGCCAGGTTTCCTCCAGACGAGACCCTTGGCATTCAGGCCAAAGAGTTCAATCCTGGTTTCAACAGACAGACCATCTTGTTTCTCATGGTCAGAGTTTTTAGGTGCCTTTTGGCCAAGTCCAAGCGTGCTGTCATGTGCATTTCACTGAGGAGTGGCATCCGCCTGGCAGCTCTACCATCAAGGTCTGATTGGTGGAGTGCTGCAGAGATGTTTGTCTTTCTGGAAGGTTCTCCCATTTGTCATTGTTTAAGATGTTCTTACTTGTCTGCGTGAAGTGTTTAGATTTGATAGGGAAGCTGAAAGGTCAACTAAACTGTTTAAGGCATTCCACTGCCAAGCTTACATCTTCACTATTACAGTGAAATATTTTGTCCAGGAAGTTGATTGAATTTCTTGCTACTTAATTGTTTTTTGGTAAGTTTCTACACTACTTTCCTTCCATCTGTAGCATTTCTTAATGTTGTGCAGTTCCTATGGTGTTGATGCCTCACGATTGAGTATTGCTTCCTTCGAGTAGACTGTGAGTTGGCTGTGATCTGATAGGGGTGTCAGTGGGCTGACTGAACACTCTGAGATACTCTGGGTTGAGGTCAGTGAGAAAGTAATCTACAGTACTACTGCCAGTGGATGAGCTGTAGGTGTACCCACCATAGGAGTCTCCTCGAAGCCCACCATTGATTATGTACAGAGCTACAGTTTTTCTCTGAGATAATTTCCTTCTTAATTTCGAGCCAAATGTACCTGTTCTGACTCATTTAACAGAGTTTGTTAGTTCTGCTCTATACTAAATTAGCATACCCCCTGAGTCTCTTCCCTGTTTCACACCTGATAGTTTGGTGGATGAGACTACCAGCTCTCTGTAACCTAGAGGGCAACCAGTCCTCTATACCATGTTTCTTGTAGGATGACAATGTCTGCCTTTCCAATTTCTTTGAAGTCTTGGGTTCCTGCTTTTTAGGCCAAAGGCAGATCACCTCAGCCCTTGTATATTCCAGGATGAGATGGTAAAGGCTTTGTGTTCCATAGCCTCTAGTGTTCTTTCTGTATCACACAGAGAGTGCTCTGTCTGTGTGACTTTCTATTACGCTCTTTTTTTTCCCTCTTCTTTTTCTTCTCTCCTTTGTTCTCTGTCCGTCATCACCACAGCACAGTTTGGTTCTTTTAACATAACCGAGGCTTCACATCTCCTAGCAGTTGTCTTTTTTTCTTTCTTAGCCTATTGTGAAGGGCGTCGGCTGGGTGGAGAATGGAACTGCGGTAGCAGTGACTACACCGCTCCAGTAGAATAAACCTCGATACAGAGTAGAGTCCTACTCTCTCATTACATCAGACACGTTACTGTTAGAGCAGTCTTATGTGGATCGAGGCAAATTATTAATATAGCGATGAATCCTTTTCATGTTGGAAAGGGAGCTGTGCGGTTTGGTACATCAGTAACTCCCTGTTCTGTCTGAATATTGTTGAGATAAGATCATGCATGCAATAGTTACCATAGACCATCACATGGCTGCAATACTGTTCAGTCTTCAAGTCTGTTTGTCTCCTCAACATTGTTGCCTTTGTGTTTTGCTGTATTG
Source organism: Oncorhynchus gorbuscha (assembly GCF_021184085.1). Taxonomy (NCBI): domain Eukaryota; kingdom Metazoa; phylum Chordata; class Actinopteri; order Salmoniformes; family Salmonidae; genus Oncorhynchus; species Oncorhynchus gorbuscha. The sequence goes on along the minus strand of NC_060196.1, from coordinate 35,795,097 downwards.
CTCATTCTGCTAATGGCTAAATGACAGGCCTCCAGTATGATCTATACACATGATATAACATCATGCATATTAGTAGAAAATTCCATTTGTAACAATTGCAATATGTGAGTGTCAAGACAAAATGTTTTACTCATCAATCAACCGATCTCTCCCTCTTTCTCCAGGGGACAGAAGCGCAAGCTTGAGGAGGAAGAGGGGGAGTCGGCGGACGAGTCCACCAAGGATTCTAACGAGGAAGAGGAAGGAAGCAGCTCAGAGGCTGATGAGATGGCCGCTGCCCTGGATGCGGAGCTTAACGACTTCATGTGACCGCGATGAATTTGATTGGACAAATGAACTGGATGTTTGATTGGACGTTTGTGAACAATGACTCACAGAACCCCCCCCCCCCTGAGTTATCCCAGCAGCTTTTCAGCTACGTGGTACCTGAGAATCATTCTGTCTCTACGCTGTGTGTGTGCTTGTGTTTTATCGAGGTGAATGTGTTGTACAGAATGAAGAGGTAGGTTAGTACAGTAGCAAAGCGTTGGTGTGTAAATATAGTTGTAGATCATTTTTAGGGTTAATATAGAAACATTCGACAAACACATTTGTGGTGTTGTTTTATTGTGAGATAAAAAAATAGGATGTTTTACTTGAGTTTGTTTTTCTATTAAGACTTTTTTATATAAATTCAACAAATGATTAACTTTATTCATTGGTCATATGATGCCAAAGAGTTTGAACTCGGCCAATCAGAGCCTGCAGCTAAACATTTTACTCTTGACATCACATTCTGTGATCCTATTTCCTGTTGTTTTATTTTTAGGGGTTGATCATTAAAACGTTGTTACCAGCAGAAAGACTAAGATGCCTGAATGTGTCCCATTGGCTCTTTTCCTCTGTTCTTCTCTACCTTGGTGTTGGTGCCAGAGCCATATATAGAGGTCGATGTGCATGTATGACTCTGGTTGGTACCTTTTTATAAAGTCAACTGAGCTATCTGGGACAAACACCCAGGATGCACTGCAATATCAACATCATCCTCATCTTCATCATACCACTGTTAGTTATCAGCAGTCTATCTTTTGACTGACCTGGCTGAAAGCTCCAAGCAGGAAGTATATGAGTTGCACTGTGGCAGTCCTCCTGGCTCCACCAATGAGATTTGCCGGTCCTCCTGGCTCTGCCAATCAGCGGTGCCGGTCCACCTGGCTCCAACAATGGTCTTGATCAACATTTCCAACACCAACTAATGTGTTTACTTCGAAAGATTAGCTGGTCTCGACCACAGATGACTAGTCCCCAAGAGCCCATTTTAACATGGACAGCGTCATTTACGACTTTCACCACTTTGAACTAGTCAACTAGATGGGACTTCCTATGGGTTAAGGAATGATCACATAATTCCATCCAGGTCATCAGGAGGGATCAGCCAATGAATTATACTCGTAAGCGAGCGATAATGATCCATAACTCAGGTTGCAATATATCGGCAACCTTGGCTTTATATCTGTTCAAGCAACAGACTCCAGGTGGCAGTATGCACCCTTTCAGTTAGTTTGCCAACTTATAGAAATGGTAGAAGAAGAAAATGGACTACTTCAAAATGGGCTCGATGGCACTGCAGGTTTTCTGAGACGCAATAATGGGACAGATACAATGATGCCATGTCTATCTAAGTCTATGGTCGAGACCCAATTACCTGTCAAAAAGTTATATGGTCAAGACCCACCAACCAGGTCACTGCCACCACCTCCCCTCACTGGAGCCTGTGATGGTGGATGTGTTTTGTTGTTTTGCTTTGTGCCATTCTTATTAGGTCTTACAGCTACTTCTATCAGGTGATTTATGTTTTAGCCCGTTGCAGAGTCAATAATTTGCTAACGGCTACATTTCAGCCAGGTTATAGAGTTCAGCAAGTGTCGTAGTGTCCGCTGCTCTTAGTAGGGACATCAAACGTTCAGGCTGCTGCACAGACACTACGGAGGCTCTAGTCTAGGGCGCCTGGTTAAATTGTGTTTGAGAGCATTTTTTAACTCTCTAAATTGTTAGATGCGTAAGAAATAGATGCAATAGTTTGTGAGTAGGAAACATAACACTGAGTATATAAAACATTAAGGGCTGCTGCTCTTTCCATAACATGGCGAAAGCAATGATCCCTTATTGATGTCACTTGATAAATCCAATCAATCAGTGTAGATGAAGGGGAGAAGACCGGTTAAAGAATGATTTTTAATCCTTGAGACATGGATTGTGTATGTGTGCCATTCAGAGGGTGAATGGGCAAGACAAAATATTTAAGTGCCTTTGAACGGGGTAGGGTAGTAGGTGCCAGGCGCACCAGTTTGATTGTGTCAAGAACTGCAACGCTGCCAGGTTTTTCATGCTCAACAGTTTCCTGTGTCTATCAAGAATGGTCCACCACCCAAAGGGTGGGAAGCATTGGAGTCAACCTGGTCCAGCATCCCTGTGGAACTCTTTCAACACCTTAGAGTCCATTCCCCGATGAACTGAGGCAGTTCTGAGGGCAAAATGGGGGGGTGCCTCAATATAAGGAAGGAGTTCCTAATGTTTGGTATACTCAGAGCATATATCATTTTAAATTGACATGTTGAATTATTTTGCCATATTAAATAATTGTATTTTCCTCTAATTTCCCTAATGTGGACACTTTCTTTTACTACCTTACACAAACTTGCATTTACACCCCATAAAATCTCTACAAAAGTCGCTGGCCACACACCAATATACTGATTTGACAGTCCAACTATCACCTACCTACATACCAGCCAACCGTTGTCACTGTCGATATCCTATGCTGCGTCGTGATTCGTTGAAGTTGACTAACAGAAAAAGTGGTTTGTTCCCTTTTCCATGTTGGCAGACTCCTGAAATGAACATCCGATATTCTACAAGTCTTCATCTAACCAACCATGTACAGTGCCTTCAGAAAGTATTCACACCCCCTTTTCTAAATGTCATTGATCTAGGCACACTGTACCCCATAATGTCAAAGTGGAATTGTGTTTTACAAATTTCATTAAAAATTAAATGTCTTCAGTCAATAAGCATTCAAACCCTTTGTTATGGCAAGCCTAAATAAGTTCATGTTTACCATGATTCTTGAATGACTACCTCATCTCTGTGCCCCACACATACAATTATCTGTAAGGTCACTCAGCTGTGAATTTCATACACAGATTCAACCAAAGGCCAGGGAGGTTTTCCAATGCCTCACAAAGAAGGGCACCTATTGGTGAAGTTATGGATTGGATGGTGTATCAATACACCCAGTCACTACAAAGATACAGATGTCCGTCGTAACTCAGTTGCCGGGGAGGAAGGAAACCACTCAGGGATTTCACCATGAGGCCAATGGTGACTTTAAAACAGTTACAGAGTTTAATGGATCAACAACATTGTAGGAGGATGGATCAACAACATTGTAGTTACTCCACAATACTAACCTAAATGACAAGAGTGAAAAGAAGGAAGTCTGTACAGAAAATAAATATTCCAAAACATGCATCGTTGCAACAATGACCGAAAGTAATACTGCAGTAAATGTGCCAAAGCGATTTACTTTTAGTCCTGAATACAAAATGTTAAGTTTGGGTCAAATCCAATACAACACATTATTGAGTACCACTCTCCATATTTTCAAACACAGTGGTGGCTGCAGCATGTTATGGGTATGCTTGTAATTGTTAAGGACTGGGGAGTTTGCTTAGCACCATCCTGTTTTTTTATGCTGACAGAGGCAAAATCCTAGAGGAAAACCAAGTTCAGTCTGCTTTCCACCAGATGCTGGGAGATGCATTCACCTTTTCAGAGGACAATAACCTAAAACACAAGGCCAAATCTACACTGGAGTGGCTTACCAATTTACAATTTACAGTCTACTTGAAAATCTATGGCAAGACTTGAAAATGGTTGTCTAGCAGTGATCATCATCCAGTTTGACAGCTTGAAGAATTTACAATAAATATTAATGGGCAAATGTTGCACAATCCAGGTGTGGAAAGCTCTTCGACTTACCCAGAAAGACTCACAGCTGTAATCACCGGCAAAGGTGTTTCTACAAAGTATTGACTGTCAATACTTATATAAATTTGATGTATGTATTTCATTTTCAATAGATTTGCTTCAATTTCTAAAAACATGTTTTCACTTTGTCATTATGGGGTATTGTGTATAGCTGGGTAAGATTAATATATATACATGTAATCCATTTTGAATTCAGGCTGTAACACAACAAAATGTGGAATAAGTCAAGGGGTATGAATGATTTCTGAAGGCTCTGTATAGACTATTCCATGTTTCCGCGTGGTCTTTGAGTAGTGCTTGTTTAAACAGCGCTATAGCATGAACGTTTGCCCCCTGTCCTATTGATTTCAGAGTGATGTGGAAGTGATTCACAAAAAGTGTGTTGCGTTACACTTACCACGTTGGCGACCCACTTGAATCAAAATGCAACACTTCAAAATGGAGCTAGCTGTCTTCTGCAAGTTCTCCTCTAACCAGTGACGTCCACATTATAGCCTTATTCAGTGTGGCTTTTGAGCTGTTGGTTTTAACAGGATGTGCAACCTCATCTCACCTCTGTTGTGCAGTTGTGTTCTCCAGGTTGTCCTCTAACCTCCATACCCCCACAGATCTATGAGTGATTTATTGCTACAGTACAAGTCATATGATTACTATTGTTGTAGATGGTACATTTTGTGTTCGGTTTTCAAAATCACGAACTACATATCGGTTATTGATTTTGACTCTTTAATAGTGTTTTGACTTTGGGCTATATCAAAATGGCTTGTCAACAGAAAGCAGCGACAGCATGATTTTCAATTGAACTTTCAACATTAATTTCTAATGGCATTGTACTTAATCAGGTAAAAACTGCTGATTGAGTCCAATAATGTGCTGTGATTGATTTATTTTAATGAGACTGTGCATTCGGAAACTAATCAGAACCTTTACTCAGTACTTTGTTGAAGCAGTGATTCCAGCCTCCAGTCTTCTTGAGTATGATGCTACCAGCTTGGTACACTGTATTTGGGAAGTTTCTCCCATTCTTTTCTGCAGATCCTCTCAAGCTCTGTCAGGTTGGATGGGGAGCATCCCTGTACAGCTTTTTTCAGGTCTCTCCAGAGATGTTCGATCGTGTTCACGTCCAGGCTCTGGTGGGCCACTCAAGGACATTAAGAGACTTGTCCCAAAGCCACTCCTGCGTTGTCTTGACTGTGTGCTCAGGGTCGTTGTCCTGTTGCAAAGTGAACCCCAGTCTGGGGTCCTGAGCACTCTGAAGCAGGTTTTCATCAAGGATCTCACTGTACTTTGCTCCATTTAACTTTCCCTCGATCCTGACTAGTCTTCTGGTCCCTGTTGCTGGAAAAACATCTCCACAGCATGATGCTGCCACCACCATGCATCACCGTAGGGCGTGACGATTGGCGTTCAAGAGTTCAATCTTGGTTTCATCATACCAGAGAATCTTGTTTCTCATGGTCTGATAGTCCTTTAGGTGCCTTTTGGAATTCTCCAAGCGGGCTGTCATGTGCATTTTACTGAGGAGTGGCTTCTGTCTGGCTTGATTTGGGAGAGTGCTGTTGTCCTTCTGGAAGGTTCTCCCATCTCCTCAGAGGAACTCTGGTGCTATGTCGGAGTGACCATTGGCATCTTGGTCACCTCCCTGACCAAGGCCCTTCTCCCCCGATTGCTCAGTTTTAAATGGAAGTTTCTTCCCTTTTAGAATGATGGAGGTTCTTGGGGACCTTTAACTCTGCAGACATTTTTTTGGTACCCTTTCCCAGATCTGTGCCTCGAAACAATCCTGTCTCGGACCTCTACGACAATTCCTTCGACCTCATGGCTTGGTTTTTGCTCTGACATGCGCTGTCAGCTGTGAAACCTTATATAGACAAGTGTGTGCCTTTCCAAATCATATCCAATCAATTGAATTTACCAATATAGAAATATCTCAAGGATGATCAATGGGAACAGGATGCTCAATTTCGAGTCTCATGGGAAGGGTCTGAATACTTATGTAAATAAGGTATGTTTTTTATTTTGTATAAATTAGCAAACATTTCTAAAAACCTGTTTTCACTTTGTCATCATGGGGTATTGTGTGTAGATTGATGAGGATTTTAGAATAAGGCTGTAACACAACAATGTGGAAAAAGTCAATGGGTCTGAATACTTTCGGAATGCACTGTATACCAGAAATCACCAGAACGGGTTTGCCCTGCCTGCTCTTAGGTCGTTTTAGAATCCAGGGCTGCGATTGTTCAAGGGTGAGAGGTCATGGGTCAGGAGTTAAAGCTGTGATACTGTGTCCTCACCCAGAACATTGACTGCCACTTCATTATTAACCTGATTAGATAGATAGATAGATAGATAGATAGATAGATAGATAGATAGATAGATAGATAGATAGATAGATAGATAGATAGATAGATAGATAGATAGATAGATAGATAGATAGATAGATAGATAGATAGATAGATGAAATAGTTATTTTTTTCATTGTGTCATTTAAGCCATTCACCCCACCCTTGGTTGTTTTCTCTATTCTGTTTTGGTTTGTTATTATTTTCAATGAAAAGACTGATGTGTAAAAGTATTTGTATATTCTATTTCTTACTTGACCTGACAGAAAATATACTTTTCATTTAATAAATATTTGTTTTTTTAAATTGTCTTTGAAGTGTGTCTATCTCAATCTGTGTGTGTGTCTGTGTTGAGAAAAAGAACAAGTAACGAGTTCCCAGAGGTAAATCTGGTTGGTGCTGAGCTCAGTGGTGGCATTGAGCAGCAGTGAATAGAGATTTGTTTAGCCAGTCAGACTAACACACTTTTACAAACAATGTTTCTGTTGGAGGAAAAGCAGGCAGTCCATTACCTCTGGATGAACTGCTGCTCGCCCAGATATGGATCGTGCACACACTATACTCACCACACACACACACACACACACACACACACACACTATACTCACCACACACACACACACACACACACACACACTATACACACCACACACACACACACACACACACACACACACACACACACACACACACACACACACACACACTATACTCACCACACACACACACACACACACACTATACTCACCACACACACACACACACACACACACTATACTCACCACACACACACACACACACACACACACACACACACACACACTATACTCAACACACACACACACACACACACACACACACTATACTCACCACACACACACACACACACACTATACTCACCACACACACACACACACACACACACACTATAATCACCACACACACACACACACACTATACTCACCACACACACACACACACACTATACTCACAACACACACACACACACTATACTCACACACACACACACACACACACACACACACACTATACTCACCACACACACTATACACACACCATTCACACACTATACTCACCACACACACACACACACTATACTCACCACACACACACACACACACACACACACACACACACACACACACACACACACACACACACACACACACACACACACACACACACACACACACACACACTATACTCACCACACACACACACACACTATACTCACCACACACACACACACACTATACTCACCACACACACCATACACACACCATAGACACACTATACTCACCACACTATACTCACCACACACACACACACACTATACTCACCACACACACCATACACACACTATACTCACCACACACACACACTATACTCACCACACACACCATACACACACTATACTCACCACACACACATACTACACTCACCACACACACCATACACACACTATACTCACCACACACACACACACACTATACTCACACACACACACACACACACTATACTCACCACACACACCATACACACACTATACACACACTATACACACACCATACACACACCACACACACACTATACACACACCATACACACACCATACACACACTATACAAACACCATACACACACACACACACACACACACACTATACTCACCACACACACCATACACACACCACACACACCATACACACACCACACACACACTATACACACACCATACACACACTATACACACACCATACACACACCATACACACACACACTAGTGTTGTTTTACTTCACATCTCTGGGCCTCATTTCCCCCACCACCATGTCACAGGAGAAAAATGATTACCTCAACATATGGTCATAAGAGCGAGTTGATAGACTGGCAGTGAGCCGCATGTGACTTTATGATAAGATGATTGGATATGAACTGAGACTTTGTTGTTGTGGCTTCTTGGGTAATGAATTAATTATCCCTCGCTACAGTCAGTATGTCTACGGAAGCTCTGTGGAGTCTGACAGACTGACGTCTATCTACTGGAAAAATGCCTTGACAGCAAACTACTTTTTCCTCAGTTTTCGGCTGATTATGAGTTGATTTGGGACATTTTTTACGAGTAATATTAAATTTCAATCTGTCTTCGAAATGCTTACTCACTAATAGACCTGTATTCGCACGATTTATATTGCACCTTTTGACATTGTTGATCAATGGAAAATGGATTGAATCTGAAGAAATCCATTCCCAGCGACCATTAGGCCCTGTGCCAGACATCCCTCTCACACAACTTTTATAATTGATATATGTGTAATGATATGTAACGAATAGAGTTTATTGTACCGATGCTTCCCAAATGGCACCCTATTCCCTATATATATTGCATTACTAGTGCACTAAATAGGGAGTAGGGTGCCGTTCGAGACCACTCTAATGTATGGAACCTGAAATGCACCTCTGGGTTTCTCATCATCACAGAGACAGTCTCATTGTCTGAATGTACATTACACAGCAGGAGTCATCATGCAGAAGTTGATTAGTAGTTTGTAATGATGGGAAGGGGATGGAGACCAAGGGACTGTAACTGGGGAGAAAAACATGAGACTTTCAAAGCATTTTCATTAGAATTTTCTATTTGACCATATCCTTATTCTGCAGACAAGATCCTAGCATATAACGTAGTGTTTAGTTGTAACTGATCTTCCACAGAGATGGTCTCATTGATCTCATTTAAGCAAATGTTTTATTCGGTGTGAAATTATAATCTTCCATTAGGAGTGAAATGCAATATATACGTCTCTGTACAAGTATGCTATATACAGGCTTTACAGTTGTCTGTTTTATGCCGTTAAATCATTGAAATGGGTGTCCAGGTGAGGTGTTGGTTATGGTCCTCCACCTCTCTCTCCATCCCTCCATTCCTCTATCCCTCTCTCCATCCCTCCATTCCTCTATCCCTCTCTCCATCCATCCATTCCTCTATCCCTCTCTCCATCCCTCCATTCCTCTATCCCTCTCTCCATCCCTCCATTCCTCTATCCCTCTCTCCATCCCTCCATTCCTCTATCCCTCTCTCCATCCCTCCATTCCTCTATCCCTCTCTCCATCCATCCCCTCCATTCCTCTCCATCCCTCCATTCCTCTTCTCCATCCCTCCATTCCTCTATCCCTCTCTCCATCCCTCCATTCCTCTATCCCTCCCTCCATTCCTCTATCCCTCTCTCCATCCCTCCATTCCTCTATCCCTCTCTCCATCCATCACCCTTAGTCAGGAGGTCTTAGAGTGGCAGGGTAGGTGAGGAAAAAGATCACTCAGACGAATCCTCTCTTTCACACCGGGATCCCTCCATCCCTGTTCCGGATGATTGACAGGTGGTTCATCGTTCATTCCACGATTCTGTCGAGTTGGCTTTTCCGCTCTTATCTTCTTGTTCTGCTGTATTTTCTCCTGTTTTAGGTGTCGTTCACATCTGTCTCCAGCCTAACTGACACAACTCCCAGCCAATGGTCCTTCTGGTCTGGTTGACATGTGAAGACCAAACCTATCTCAGCAGGTTTAGGTCCCCTGGGGACGGGAGTATTTGAGACGGTAAATCACTGTGGAGAGGAGAGAGAAGAGGAGACCACAGAAGAAGAAGCGCTTCTAACCTCAGGGTCTTTCTTGGATAAGTACTGGTAAAATAAGAGTTTATGTAGTCTCATCTTCTATGGTTAGGTTTCACAGATTCAAACATTAAGTCTCTCAGGCCGTCTCTGTTTCTACATGGTGTGAAGCCTTCTGCTTCTTTCTTTTACCGTCTATACTGCCTGACCAACCTGCTGCTGTCTCCATATACCTGTAGTTGTAAACTGTACAGGTTGCCATTTCAGAGATTAGTTCAAGGGAGGCCAATTTGCTACATGAGCTGTAGTCTCTCTGGGTTCCGAGATTACATGAGCTGTCAACTATGATATGTTTCGCTTCTGTAGCAACAGGGTACCTCTACTCTTTTCATAGTAGCTTGTCCTCTACTCTTTAAAGGGAACAGTTTCCCCTGTGAACTTGGACCTTTCCTGAAGGTAAAGACATCCTACAGATCTCCTATGTCCCACAGCTCTCTCCTCATCCCAAGATACCACCCTTAAACAGGGTTGTTAGAATGTCAGGCTTTGCTCTCCTGTATGTAGGCCAGGAAGAGGCAACCAAACCGGCTGTTAGTGGAAAGGTCTTCAAACAGAAAGGTTCTGTTAACAGGAGATTGAGGATTGACGACTGAGCACCCTGAGTTCACCAATATAGCAGCATGAGCATCAAAGTTATTACTCAAATCCATTACAATCAATGTGGTTTGTCATGAGAATATATGTGGGGATGTGTGGCATATACTTTTGAATAAAGCATCATTCTTCTTTATTGTCAATTATCGAAACTGCAAGAATTTGACGATTTATTGCATAAATTGGTTGGGTTGGCAGGGGTGTGTGAGGGTACTACAGTAAATCAACTCTGAGTGTTGCTCCCTTAACACAGCAGATGATGGAGGGATGCCATTCAGACGCATGACAGAACACATTCAATCATCACACAATAGTGTTCAAACTGCCCGGCCGGGCTTTACTGTCATGGATCAGTAACATACTGCCGCCATGCAAGTTTCTCAAGTTCTGTTTGAATGGTTTTTCAAATTAACATCAGGGTTAGACTAGTTTCTGAGTGAACCTCCAGCTGCCTTTCACAGGGGCTGTGTATGCTTCCCAAATGGCACTCTATTCCCTATATAGTGGGACCCCTATGGGCGCTGGCCAAAAGTCATGTGAACTTTAAAGGGAATAAAGGGTCATTGGAGATGGCCTGTTTCCTGGTTGTCCTGCTTGCAGACTGAGTAAAGCCACCTTTTGAAAACATGGTTTTGGAGCTATTGAGTGCTTCCCAGTCTTAGGTTCCCAAAATAACTCCTGGACTGTATTTCAATAGCTGCAGTGTAAATCTGATCATGTATTTAGTGCTGCTGGTAATAACTGGGTCAGTTCAACCAAACAAGACAGAGGCTTGTGTGTGTTTTTCTGTGTGTGTGTGTTTGTGTGTGTTTTTTTCTGTGTGTGTGTGTGTGTGTGTGTGTGTGTGTGTGTGTGTGTGTGTGTGTTGTGTGTGTGTTTTTTTCTGTGTGTGTGTGTGTGTGTGTGTGTGTGTGTGTGTGTGTGTGTGTGTGTGTGTGTGTGTGTGTGTGTGTGTGTGTGTGTGTGTGTGCTGGTTTGGGAGCAACTATTCCGTGCCAACGGTGCTACTGTCAAAGTGAATGAAAAATGACTTTGTTATTTTTGCTCTGTAACTCAGTCATGTCCCTCTCACATGCTTATTACATATCCCTCTTTGTCTGTCAGCCTGTGACTCTGTCCCTTGTGTCAGCCGTAGTGACAGGGCATATTATTCAGCATCCCAGACCTCAACAGCCAATTTCGGCTCCTCCAGTCATACAGAGGTGGGTTGTTAATGCTGTGGGTATTTTTGTCCAACGGCAGAGTAGCGTTTTAGCTGCTGCTTATTTTAAATATTAAAGTGGAGTACATTATGGCAGCATGCACCTATTTGACTTTAGAAATCCATGAATTGACAATGTAATGGAGGGTTTTAAAGTTAAAACAATGTCACCAGAGCTCACAAAGAGGTAGAAGCCTGAGGGGACCCCTTGTGACATCACAGATGGACCTGGGGAAAACACAATATGTTAAATTAGAAATGTTTTATCTGAACTATACTGGGTCCAGTAAGAAATAGTTGGACTTGGAGATTTGACAGTGCTGTGCAGATACCATTCTTCTCTCTATCTCTGAGACATTAGGGGATCACTGGCTTCAATATTACCTTCTAGGAACGTTGGATTTATTTATAGTACCTATGTATATATTCAACCGAAATGTTCTCAATGATTTGTGCTGTAATTTCACTCTCACTGTACAAACTCCATTGAAATTGACTTTAGTCTTTGCCCAGTTCACTATTCCCTTTCAAATAAGATTAACCTTGAACCAAAATACCAGGAACCCTGTATTTTAGGTAACACCTGGAGCCATGTCTTTGATGCTCCTTCTGAACTTGACCTTTAGAATCATGAAGTTTATCTCAAAGCAGAACCAGAGGTCTGAGAGCTCCTGTAAATGTCCTGATGGCCATGTCCTTGTTCCACCACACAGTCTGCCTATCACCGTGCTCCCTTAGGTCGCTTCACAAGGATTCTGACAGAGCTAACAAGCACACAACAACCTTCCCTTTATAATATCCTTGCTCTCCGATGGCTTCTGTGTTGTATACACTAGCTGTTACGAGGCTAGCTCATCATACTCAGACAGTCGATGAAGATCATTTCCTTTTATATAGTGATTGGCTTATACATTTTTCAGGAATCCCTACAGTATAAATGAATAGTAGGAATAATCATATTTTCATTGATGGTGAGATATTATACATTGAGGGAATTTGTATTTTGGGAGTTTCTCCCATTCTTCTCTTTAGATGCTCTCAAGTTCTGTCGAATTGGATGGGGAGCGTTGCTGCACAGCTATTTTCAGGTCTCTCCAGAGATGTTCGATCAGGTTCAAGTCCGGGCTCTAGCTGTGGCAGTCAAGGACATTCTGAGACTTCTCGTTGTCCTGTTTGAAGGTGAATCTTCGCCCCAATCTGAGGTCCTTAATGCTCTGGAGCAGGTTTTCATCAAGGATCTCTCTGTACTTTGCTCTGTTCATCTTTCCCTCGATCCTGACAAGTCTCCCAGTCCCTGCTGATGAAAAACATCCCCACAGCATAATGCTGCCACCGCCATGCTTCACCGTAAGGATGGTGCCAGGTTTCCTCCAGATGTGACGCCTGGCATTCAGGCCAAAGAGTTCAATCATGGTTTCATCAGACCAGAGAATGTTGTTTCTCATGGTCTGAGAGGCCTTTAAGTGCCTTTTGGCAAACTCCAAGCAGGCTATCATGTGCCTTTTACTGAACAGTGGCTTCTGTCTGGCCACTCTACCATCAAGGCCTGATTGGTGGAGTGCTGCAGAGATGGTTGTCCTTCTGGAAGGTTCTCCCATCTCCACAGAGGAGCTCTGGAGCTCTGTCTTAGTGACCATCTGGTTTTTGGTCACCTCCCTGTCCAAGGCCCTTCTCCCCCGATTACTCAGTTTAGCCCGGCGTCCAGCTCTAGGAAGAGTCTTGGTGGTTCCAAACTTCTTCCATTTAAGAATGATGGAGACCGCCGTGTTCTTGGGGACCTTCAATGCTGCGTACATTTTTTGGTACCCTTCCCCAGATCTGTGCCTCGACACAATCCTTTCTCTGAGCTCTACGGACAATTTCTTGATTTTTGCTCTGACATACACTGTCAACTGTGGGACCTTATATAGACAGGTGTGTGTGTGACTTTCCAAATCATGTTCAATCAATTGAATTTACCACAGGTGGACTCCAATCATCTCAAGGATGATTGGAGTCCATGATCAATGTCAACAAGATGCACCTGAGCTAAATTTTGAGTGTAATAGCAAAGGTTCTGAATACTTTTGTAAAGAAGTCTTTTTTTTTACCCCTTTTTCTCCCCAATTTCGTGGTATCCAATTGTTTTAGTAGCTACTATCTTGTCTCATCGCTACAACTCCCGTACGGGCTCGGGAGAGACGAAGGTTGAAAGTCATGCGTCCTCCGATACACAACCCAACCAAGCCGCACTGCTTCTTAACACAGCGCGCATCCAACCCGGAAGCCAGCCGCACCAATGTGGCGGAGGAAACACCGTGCACCTGGCAACCTTGGTTAGTGCGCACTGCGCCCGGCCCGCCACAGGAGTCACTGGTGCGCAATGAGACAAGGACCTCCCGGTCGCGGCCGGTTACGACAGAGCCTGGGTGCTGCAGTACAGCACCCTTAACCACTGCGCCACCCGGGATGCTAATACCTATTTTTTAAATGGATTTTTTAAAGCTTTGTCATTATGGGGTGTTGTGTGTAGATTGCTGAATATTTGTTTGTTTTTTAATCAATTTTAGAATAAGGCTGTAACATAACAAAATGTTGGAAAAGTCAAGGGGTCTGAATACTTTCCGAAGGCACAGTACTTCAGCTGGGATTGGTTTACACTAAAATATATAGAAACGCAACATGGAATTATTTAAAATATTTTTATTGAGTTACGGTTCATTATTGGAAATTGGTTAATTTTAATTCATTAATTAGACCCTAATCTATGGATTTCACATGACGAGAAATACAGATATCCTACAGATATACATCTGTTGGTCACAGATATGTTTTTAAAAAAGGTAGGGCATGGATTAGAATATCAGTCAGTATCTGATGTGATCACAATTTGCCTCATGCAGCATGACACAGCTCCTTCACATAGTGTTGATCAGACTGTTAATTGTGGCCTGTGGAATGTTGCCCCACTCCTCTTCAATGGCTGTGAGAAGTTGCTGGATATTGGCGGGAACTGGAACACGCTGTCGTAAATGTCAATCCAGAGCATCCCAAACATGCTCATTGGGTGACATGTCTGGTGAGTATATGTAGGCCTTGGAAGAACTGGGACATTTTCAGCTCCCAGGAATTTTAGACAGATCCTTGCTGAATGGGGCCGATAATTATCCTGCTGGAACATGAGGTGATGGGGGTGGATGAATGGCACCACAATTGGCCTCAGTATCTCGTCACGGTATCTCTGTACATTGAAATTGCCATAAAAAAAATGCAATTGTGTTTGTGGCCGTAGCTTATGCCTGCCCATACCATAACCCCACCGCCACCATGGGGTACTCTGTTCACATTGTTGACATCAGAGTATCTGAGGGGGGCTGAAACTGTGGACATTTTTGAAACAGGTCTTTAAACACACATTTTTCGCTTTGCTTTTCCTTAGGGTGCTTTTTAGTCGTTCAGTTTTCGTTGTTATTCTTTTGTTATTTTTCCTCTTATGTTTGTTTTGTACTAAATATTTCCTGTGAGCACATTGTGTTGAATTCCATGTCTGAAATGTGCTGTATAAATAAAGCTTGATTTGATCAACAAACCGCTCGCCCACATGATGCCATATGCGTGAATTGCCATCTGTCTAATACAGTTGAAACCGGGATTCATCCTTGAAGAGCACACTTCTCCAGCATGCCACTGGTCATTGAAGATGATCATTTTCCCACTGACGTTGGTGAGGACGACGATCATGCAGATGACCTTCCCTGAGACGGTTTATTACAGTTTGTGCAGAAATTATTATTTGGTTGTGCAAACACATAGTTTAATCAGCTGTCTGGGTGGCTGGTCTCAGACGATCCCGCAGATGAAGAAGCTGAATGTGGAGGTCCTGGGCTGGCATGGTTACACGTGGTCTGCAGATGTGAGGCCTTGTCACACCCTGACCGTAGAGAGCTTTTTATGTCTCTATTTTGGTATGGTCAGGGTGTGATTTGGGTGGGCATTCTATGTCCCTGTTCTATGTTTTGTATTTTTTTTGTTTTGGCCGGGTATGGTTCTCAATCAGGGACAGCTGTTGTCTCTGATTGGGAACCAAACTTAGGTAGCTTTTTCCCACATGAGTTTTGTGGGTAATTATTTTCTGTTTTGTGTTTGCACTTTACGGGACTGTTTCGGTTTCATTTATTTTCTTGTTATTTTGTATTAGTGTTCAGTTCAATAAACAAACATGAACACTGCCACGCTGCGCTTTGGTCCGACTACTCTTCCTCATCCGACAACGAAAGCCGTTACAGGCCTGTTGGACATACTACCAAACTCTCTAAACGACATTGGGAGGCGGCTTATGGTAGAGAAATTAAGATTAAATTCTCTGGCAACAGCTCTGGTGGACATTCCTGCAGTCAGCATGCCAATTGCACGCTCCCTCAAAACTTGAGACATCTATGACAATGTGTTATGAGACAAAACTGCACATTTTACAGTGGCCTGTTATTGTCCCCAGCACAAGGTGCACCTAAGTAATGATCATGCTGTTTAGTCAGCTTCTTGATATGCCACACCTTTCAGGTGGATGGATTATCTTGGCAAAGGAGAAATGCTCTCTTACAGGGAGGTAATACGTTTTTTGTGCGTATAGAACATGTCTGGGATCTTTTATTTCAGCTTATGATACATGGGATCAGTACTTTACATGTTGCGTTTATATTTTTGTTCAGTGTAGCTGTCCTAGTGCAATGGAACCAATGCCATAGTCCCCAAAGTGCAAACCACTCCAGACCGGCTCAGTTGATGAGAACCTTCTAGGGTAGCATAGAGCCTGGAGATATTTAGAGAGACTTTGAGGCTTTAATGTTTGGACGTGAGAGATCATCATGGTTTTCATTTTCAAGTACTGTGTAGCCCCTTTAATAAATGTTGGCTTCACCAGCTTCTTGGAAACTTACACAGTATGTGCTTGAATACTTGAGCCTCACGGAAAAACTAGCAGTGCACAGTGCTGAGGTCTCGGATGCTGTTGTCGGCACACAGTGATACATGATTCCAATCGCCTTCTATACATTACAAGACCTTATAATAGGTGGGCTGACAAGAAGACAGAAGAAAGGCACAAACTCTCTAACATCTGCAACAGAAGACATTTCGTAAGAACCATGACAGTAGCTGTAGCCTACAGTATACGGTTTGGCGGTTAAATGTGAGGTGGAGAAAGGAGGAGGAGGAGGAGGATGACGCCCACAGCAGCATCCTACCAAAAAGTCTGGGTCCTGTGACGTTGTCTTTTTGTAGAAGATGGAGGGTCAGAACTGCCTCTTGTAAAAACTGCCTCTCAGCATCAGGCTACTGTAGTGGCATGAGTTGTAAATAAACTGGATTTATTTCATTGTAAATACTTTACTGTAAATACATTTGGGTGAGTGAATTCCAATCTTTCCTATCTTTTTAGCTGGACATGAGTCACGATTCATCTCAGGAATATAATTTATTTGTCCGCCACAGAGAAAGCTTGTTCTAATTGTGTACAGTAGGCCTACCTACTAATTACCAGGGTTCTTCTCTTTCACTCTCCTCTCTTCTGTCATTGTCTTACGTCAGATGGCATCACTCCTGCGTGATAGTCGTCCCTCAGTGCAGACAACGCTCTTCAGTATTACACAACACAAGTCTCCCTTTCAGACAGGACCAATCAGGAGAGGAAGGGTTCTGACATCACAGTAAGATTATGCATTATTGAATCTCTTCTGCACCTTCATGTCTACTTTACAAACCTCACACACACGTTTCTCTAAGATGTGCCACAAAACTACACACACACACTCCTCCCGGAGACATGCCACAGTTCCCCCTCTCATCTCTCTCTTTTGCTCCTCTTCTCTTGCTCTCCGCGCTCCAACTCTCAGCGCTCCAGTAAAACAAACACACACTCCGTGGCGTCTCAGTAGTCCCGTCGCGATGGCCCCCGTGGTCAGGTGTGTTTACATCGTCGTCTTTCAAGAGGTTACAGATAAAGAGGTTCTGAGAATTGAAGCTGAGATTATAGGAAGAGATGACATTATTCTGCTCCTTGTCCTGTGAACGAGGGTCGTGCAGTTCAGTTATCTAGTTAGGAAATACTGAGACACTTAATAATAAAGAATTGAGGAAACATAGATCTTTAGCTGCCGTATACCTGTTCATTTCTACTATATGTTTGCACTTCTATTCTTAGGTTTGACAATATCGAATCTATACCTGGTACCATGTTTGTGAAAGTGTGTTTGAATGTGCTTGCCTACTTTTCATCTAATTTCATCTAATCAATTAAAGTTTAATGAAACTGGATGCAGTGCATATTTACAAGAGTTATGGATTTATATGCAAAGCTGGTCTCTGTTAGTGGTTGGTGGCTGTTGGGTCTTTATCAATATAACCAGAGAAGCAGAGGCAAAGCCAGAGATTTCACTCTCGCCGAACATCTGTCCAAAATAAGACCAATGCGTTCCTATGGGCTTAAATTGGACCTAAACTTGTCGCCTGCCTTCCCGCCTTTAGGACAATGACTTCTATTGTTAGGGCGGAGACATGGGCATCTCGTCATTATATTCAGATCTCAGATATGACCCACAAAGGATTCCTTCTAAGACCTGTATAGTAGCCTGGTTGCCAATCTCTGTTTAGCTAACATTCCACTCCTTGTACTTCGTGTCATGTGACAGAATACAAGGAATGGCAACCCGTCTTCCTGTTTAGACCCACGGTATGTCATTGGATTTGATCCTAGTTGAGCTCCAACCTTGAGTAAAGAACAGGAATGAACATTTCTCGCCTCAACTCAGCTCCAGTCAACTCTCTCCTCCAAAGGTCCCTGCTGAACGCACTCCCAGCTCCAAGTCATTACGGACGTAACATTTCAAAGTAGAGCAATTGAAAATGAGAAATTATCTATGATTCAGACATACATTATCCAAATGGGCACTTTATTCAAATGGTTGTGGCTATTAATTTTTATTAGCTTGTTATAATTCATTTGAATGATGCCTTTAAGTGATAGTTTCTCTCCATGCTTTTCTTGTCGAAGTAGAAGGAAATAAGGTTGAAAGCTTAGCCAGAATAAAAGGCAGATTTGGTAATAAATGTTATTTAGAATAGAGGTTTGTACTTTACGTTTGTGTGGGTGTCGGTTTATTTGTGTGAATATTTCTAATTATTATGTGTGCCCATGAAATTTGTGAAATATTGAGTGTGCGTGTGTGTCTGTACAGTACCAGTCAAAAGTTTGGACACAACTACTCATTCAAGGGTTTTTCTTTATTTTTTTACTTTTATCTACATTGTAGAATAATAGTGAAGACTCCAAAACCATGAAATAACACATATGGAATCATGTAGTAACCAAAAATGTGTTAAACAAATCAAAATATATTTTATATTTGAGATTCTTCAAAGTAGCCCACCTTTGCCTTGATGACAACTTTGCACACTCTTCGCATTCTCTCAACCAGCTTCATGAGGTAGTCACCTGGAATGTAATTTCAATTAACAGGTGTGCCTTGTTAAAAGTTCATTTGTGGAATTTATTACCTTCTTAATGCATTTGAGCCAATCAGTTGTATTGTGAGAAGGTAGGGGTGGTACAGAAGATAGCCCTATTTGGTAAAAGTTCAAGTCCAAATTATGGCAAGAACAGCTCAAATAAGCAAAGAGAAATGACAATCCATCATTACTTAAGACATGAAGGTCGGTCAATGCGAAAAATTTCAATAACTTTTACAATGATGAGGAAACTGTCTCTCATGAGGACCGTCACAGGAAAGGAAGACCCAGAGTTACCTCTGCTGCAGAGGATAAATTCATTAGAGTTACCATCCTCAGATTGCAGCCCAAATAAATGCTTCACAGAGTTCAAGTAACAGACACATCTCAACATTAACTGTTTAGAGGAGACTGTGTGATTCAGGCCTTCCTGGTCGAATTGCCGCAAAGAAATCACTACTAAAGGACACCAATAATAAGAAGAGACTTGCTTGGGCCAAGAAACACAAGCAATGGACATTACACCCGACGGAAATCTCTTTGGTCTGACGAATCCAAATTTGAGATTTTTAGTACTAACCACTGTGTCTTTGTGAGATGCAGAGTCGGTGAACGGATGATCTCTGCATGTGTGGTTCCCACCGTGATGCATGGAGGAGGAGGTGTGATGGTGTGGGGGTGCTTTGCTGGTGACACTGTCAGTGATATATTTAGAATTCAAGACACACATAACCAGCATGGCTTCCACAGCATTCTGCGGTGATACGCCATCCCATTTGGTTTGTGCTTAGTGGGACTATCATTTGTTTTTCATCAATACAATGACCCAACACATCTCCAGGCTGTGTATGGACTATTTGACCAAGAAGGGGAGTGATGGAGTGCTGCATCAGATGACCTGGCCTCAACAATCACCCAACCTAAAACAATTGAGATTGTTTGGGATGAGTTGGACCGCAGAGTGAAGGAAAAGGAGCCAACAATTGCTCAGTGTGCTAAGCTGTCATCAAGGCAAATGGTGGCTACTTTGAAGAATCTCAAATATATAATATATTTTGATATGTTTAACACGTTTTTGGTTACTATATGATTGCCTATGTTATTTCATAGTTTTGATGTCTTCACTATTATTCTACAATGTAGAAAATTGTAAAAAATTAAGAAAACCCCTTGAATGATTAAACTCCAAACTTTTGACTGGTACTGTGTGTGTGTGTGTGTGTGTGTGTGTGTGTGTGTGTGTGTGTGTGTGTGTGTGTGTGTGTGTGTGTGTGTGTGTGTGTGTGTGTGTGTACAATATGTGTACATAGAGAAGAAAGCAACACAATAATACAAACTAATCTAAACATTATAATGCATAGCCAGACCATGTCGGCACTGTTCTGGAGCTCATTATGATTGTGTCAATTTAATATGGGTCAAGAAGCACCACAATTACAGTGAAAATGTGGTCATCGTGTTTGTGCCTCCATTTGCACAGAGCAGAACTGAAGAAGTGATATTTTGACGTACTACTAAAGAGGGCATGGTTTGTCCAAACATAATCTCTTGTGGATAGACTATGTAAACATCTGATATCTGGATTAACTGGGATTAGTCCAAACAGCAAGCGAGGGTGATGGTTCAGTGACCCAAGCTTTTATGATTTGCCCGTGACCTGAACACTAGCGTTATCTCCCCAAGCTAATGCGTCATATTTTCTCTTATTTATTCCTAATTAGGAGATGTTTCCAGTGTGGTTGGCCAGCATGACATTGTAAGAGAGTCTGCTGTGGTAGTACCATTCTAAAGGTTTAAACTCTCCTCATCCTGTGTATCATTGATCCGTAAGGGCTGGGAACAGCCTAGTCTGGTTAATCAATACCTAATACTGAGAGCAGCATCATTATGAGTCATTAGTTCAGAACAAACAGAACTGCATGTTTAACCTCAGTGGAAACACAGTGGTTTAAATGGCACCCTATTCCCTATCGTGCACTTCTTTTAACTGGCCATCTGGTCAAAAGTAGTACACTATATTAGGAATAGGGTGCCATTTTGGACTCACAACAGACTATAAATGAATAGGTAGGTAGCATAGCGGTTAGATGTGCCAGTAACCGAAAGGTTGTTTGTTCGAATGCCTGAGCCGATAAGGTGAACATTCTGCCGATGTGCCCTAGAGCAAGGCACTTAACCCTAATTGCTCCAGGGTCGCCATTGATAATGGCAGACCATGGCCATGACCCCACTCTCTTGGATATGCAAAAAAGCACATTTCCAATTCACACCTGTGTATTAATACACACTTGTACATGTGAAAATAGGAAAAATTTATATTTGACCTTTATTTAAATAAGCAAGTCAGTTAAGATCAAATTTGTATTTACAATGACGGTCTACACCAGCCAAACCCCGGAAGATGCTGGGCCCATTGTGCGCCGCCCTATGGGTCTCCCAATCACGGCCGGTTGTGATACAGCCTGGATTTGAACCAGGGTGTCTGTAGTGACACCTCTAGCACTGAGATGCTGTGCCTTTGATCGCTGCGCCACTCTTGAGCCCAAATACTGTATAAGCAGACCATAATAATAATAATGATATATACCACGTAGCAGACACTTTTATCCAAATAGACTTACAGTCATGGGTGCCTACATTTTACGTATGTGTGGTCCTAGAAAATCAAACCCACCTCCTCCCAAGCTGATGTTACACATTCTAAACACTGTAATTCATTAATGTCACAAACCGTAGGGACCGTTTAATAGTGCTGTAATGTAATTCACGTTTACTCATTTTAGTGTAATCAAGTTTCTGCTGATTTGTTGCTTTCTTGTACAGGGTGGTAGGAAGAGGTAAACCTGTAATGTGCACTCAGAAAACCTCCTGAGGACATAAAAGCCTTTAGAAGTAATTAACAGTCAATCAATAGACTATAACTCTTTCTAACACAACTTAATCTTTTCCCATTTCATATAGTTCAAGGTTAATCTTGTCCACAAGTCAGCTTTCTCTCAGCAATTTGAGGCTGGGGACAAGGTTAGCTCCAGGCAAACCCCCCAAAAACGTTTATTTTAGGGAACAGTCTCTAAAACTTGATCTTTTCCACCAAAGGTTAGACATTTTGGTACCATCATAAAGTTACAGAGACATTTTAATGTCTGAGGGAACGTTATGAATCAAGCCTAGACAAAAGGAGGCATTTCCTCCAGATCTCATCTAACTACTCATTATTCTCTTGCTGGATACTTCTGAGGGATGTTTTTCTTTGTGATGAGACTTTGTGATGTCCCAATGTAGAAAATCCAATTAACTCTATCCTCAACAAAGTTTTGCAGTTTTATCAGTAAAATTATTCCACTGGGCCTCACATCTTCAGGTGAAGCTGAATTACATCATAACCCGAGTCATCCTTCACCACAAAAGGATTTTATTTCATTGATATGCCATAGTGGTAACAGCTAGTTAACCCTTTTAATCATCACTGAACAGTAGGATAGACTTCTCTGTCTCCCTCTAGAGGTGAGGGACTAGGACCTGTCAGCTGCTGACTGATGGACTTTACAGTGAAAGGCACCAATGCTCAAGCTCTCATAGTTAGACCTCATCATAACTATTGTCCAGAGTTACCAGGTCAGGAAAAACTCCTGGCCCCAACTCTCTATTTCTGTATTTGTATTTAATGTAATATTTCTTGAGAGGCTAACTTAATCCAGTCACCACTGAGTGTGGCAATTGTTCATTCCAGTCAATGGTGTGCTGGTGAATAGGCAAAGCAGTATCAGTGTAAAAAGGCCTGTGTCATCACCTGCCCTGTGTCAACCCTCATCGGTTACCAGGCTGTTCGTCTACAGAGGTCCATCCTTCCGACCCTCATTAGTGACGTAATCATTATCCGGGTTTGCTTTGTTTCTTCATCCATCAAACACATTAAGCAATTACAGCCTTGTGACGCAGACGGGTCCTATGGTATTGATATATGTTGTAACAGACTTGAGCACTGAAATGAACAGACAAATGATGTATTTCTGTGCCTGGCTTCAACCTGCGTTGTAAGTTAGGCATCGATCATCACAAGGAGGACCAACTGCCTCACCATCGTTCACTTCCCCTCATCTATTAGGTTTCCCTCAATTTGGTGGACTATCACTCTAAACCATTTATTTCATAGGCCTACACCGTAGTCTACGGTAGTCCTACACCATTATAGGACAATGAGGAGGCTATAACCATTTAATAATGCAGTAACATAACTGTAGTAGTCCTAGCTGTGTTTATCCCGTCGATATTTTATAACTAACAGAAAGTTCCAAACTCGAATTATGCATAACCTATATTTTATTTGTACGCCTTCAATTCACTTGTGCGCATTTAATGATTTGTATGCCTCGTGATTTATTTTATTATTCTGCAATCACAGTGTGAGCTACTTGAATTGGCTGTTGGAAGCAGAAGTCAATTCCGGGAAGAAGCGAAGCAGAGCAGGGAGCACACCGCGGAGCGCGATTTTGTCACGTGAGCAGAGCGGTGTCGGACTCCAAGACAGTCAGAGGAGAGACGTAACATTGGAATTATCACAGAGCAGCAACCCCCATTCATTCACGCTGGGCTCTTCTCAAATCCGCGGCGTCTTTTCCAACTGCTCTATCGTGAGTCTCGTCCGGTTGAGTGGGTTATTTTGTTAATGTCAGTTCCTTCGATTTAAAACAATCATAGTATTGTTCAGTATTTAGATTATTCTATGCGGGTGTGCAGCAAGTTTACCAAACCTTCAAACTTGCTCCTAATGGTTCAGAAGTAAAGCACGTGACGTTACCTGGGACTGAGTGCACCTGTCCTGGTATAAAGTCAAGTAACCATGTTAGGACCATTTATACAGAGGACGGAGTAGATTGGATCATGTATTTTATGCGCTTTCATAACTGATCGAAATGTGGGGAAGTTCTCTGCCAATGGACACAAGCCGAACACAGCGGGTAGGTGTGATAATCATGAATGACATTTCAATGTTTGTACAGACACTTAGACAAATATTTATTCAGCATTTATTTTTGTAAATGTTGGAGTGCGCGGCGAATTTGGGCTTCCCTGCTATTGTCGGCTATGCTGTAATGTCCATCCATATTATAGGCTAGCTAGCCTAATGTTTATTCACCGTGCATGTTGTGTGGATAAAAAAAAAAACCATTTTAAACCTTCCCTTACAATGAATTACTTGTCCAACGGTCTCTCGGTCTCTCTCTCTCATATCCATAGGCACGGTAGGCTACGGCAGTGGCTCTTTTTTGCAAGATGGGCAAAATCTGACAGAGACAGGTTGAAAGTTGTCTCCTATATAAAATCAATCTCTAGATTATTTCAAATATAGGCTTTTAAACCGGAGTATTCGGGTTTGACCAATTTGGCTCATGCAAGCATTCTGGATGCCAATAATTGTATAACCCCAAAACAAAAGGGGCTATAACTGTATATAACGCAATAGAAATGATGTTTCTATTGCAGGCGTCTAAATGTTACCCTCTAGGCTAAACTCTGTCTTGAACCTATCATGGAGCCTTATCAGAGGATCCACCATACAGACTATTTGTTTTTACAGGTGAATAGTCAATACCTGGGAGATTGAGTTCTTTTCAAGTCAATGGGTTATACGCCCTTTTAAAACAGCTCCTACCCTCTCGAAGGGCTCTCCTTTTACTGCCTGTATGGATTATCTATACATTTTACACTCCTCCCGCATTTCATTAACTTGTTGATGTGCGGTCTGGACTGGGGTTCGGGTTCGGGTGGAAGTATAGGGATGTGGACTGGGGGTCGGGAGGCTGGTACACATGACACTTCTCCCATTTGTCCTATACGTTTCCTGGAGCCACATAGACAGACCATGTAATACGCGAGGACGTACAGGGAGAGAGATTACCTTCAAGGCCGATGCTATCGGCACGATCAACTTTAAAGCCCTCAAGGGGGAAGTTAGTCTTAGTGTAGCGTTGATGTCCACCTATAAACTACATGATACAGCCACCATAGACCACCTACATTTCATACATCACATTCTACCAATAGAAAAACAACCCACTGTTTCGTGTGGTTGTGTAAAGATGCAAATGTGTGGAAACATAGAGAGACTTGCCTGAAAGTGTTATTGTTGATGGACTTCTCATACCGGTGCCTGTACAGAAACCAGTGCTCTGCTGTGCATCAAACAGCGACTCGAAGTCTTTACCTTAAGGTTATTTCTCTGATACTGTACCTTGCATTCTCTCAAAACTACCCAACTACTAAGATTCCATTCCTTTCTGTTTCAATAGATCATCTGAGTATTGGTCCACTGGATAGCTCACAGGTCATTTTTGAATACCTACTTTCACCTGGTGCAGTTTATAATTGCTTTTATTAATGGTGTGTTCGTAAATTCAATCAAGGAGTGCTATAGTGCGCTCTAGGCATTCGTAAATTCAGACCGTTGTCAGATTGTCCATTCTTAAGCCTTTAGCTCTAGGATTGAAAGATGGCGCCGACAGAGATGGTCGACTCGCTTCGAGTCCTTAGGAAACTATGCAGTATTTTATTTATTGATGTATTATTTCTTACTGTTACCCCAGGAAATCTTAAGTCTTATTACATACAGCCGGGAAGAACTATTAGATATAAGAGTGACGTCAATTTACCAATATTACGACCAGGATTGCGACTTTCCCGAAGCGGATCCTCTGTTTGGACCACAACCCAGGACAATGGACCTAATCCCAGAAGCCGGCCGAAAACAACGACTCCGCAGAAGGGGCAATTGGGTCCTGGACATTCTGACCTCCTGCCCCCAGGTGGTGAAGGTAGGAAACAACCAATCTCCACTTCGCTGACCCTCAACACTGGGGCCCCACAAGGGTATGTGCTCAGCTCCACTCTCTGTTGACCCTCGACTGCGTGGCCATGCATGCCTCAATCATCAAGTTTGCAGATGACACAACAGTAGTGTGCTTGATTACCAACAACGATGAGACAGTCTACAGGGAGGAGGTGAGGGCACTCAGAGTGTGGTGTCAGGAAAACAACCTCTCATTCAATGTCAACAAAACAAAGGAGAAGATCATGGATTTCAGGAAACAGCAGAGGGAGCACCCCCCTATCCACATCGAAGGGACAGCAGTGGAGAAGGTGGAAAGTTTTAAGTTCTTCGGTGTACACATTACAGACAAACCAAAATGGTACACCCACATAGACAGTGTGGTTAAGAAGGCGCAACAGCACCTCTTCAACCTCAGGAGGCTGAAGAAATTTGGCTTGTCACCCAAAACCCTGGCAAACATTTACAGATGCACAATCGAGGGCATCCTGTCGGGCTGTATCACAGCCTGGTAAGGCAACTGCACCACCCTCAACTGCAAGGCTCTCCAGAGGGTGGTGTGGTCTGCACAACGCATCACTGGGGGCAAACTACCTGCCCTCCATGACACCTATAGCACCCAATGTCACAGGAAGGCCGAAAAGATCATCAAGGACATCAACCACCCAAGCCACTGCCTGTTCACACCACTACCATCCAGAAGGCGAGGTCAGTACAGGTGCATTAAAGCTGGGACTGAGAGACTGAAAAACAGCTTCTATCTCAAAGCCATCAGACTGCTAAACAGAAATCACTAACTCAGAGACGCTGCTGCCTACATTGAGACCCAATCACTGGCCACTTTAATAAATGGATCACTAGTCACTTTAAACAATGCCACTTTAGATAATGCCACTTTAATAATGTTTACATATCTTACATTACTCATATTGTCACACCCTGACCTTAATTATCTTTGTTTTCTTTATTATTTTGGTTAGGTCAGGGTGTGACGAGGGTGGTATGTGTGTTTTTGTCTTGTCTAGGGTTTTTTGTATATCAATGGGGTTTTGGTATTGTCTAGGTACATTTAGGTCTATGGTGGCCTGAATTGGTTCCCAACCAGAGACAGCTGTTTATCGTTGTCTCTGATTGGGGATCCTATTTAGGTTGCCATTTTCCATTTTGGTTTTTGTGGGTTATTGTCTATGTGTAGTTGCATGTCAGCACTCGTTATGATTAGCGGCACGGTTTGTTTAGTGTTCTTCGTAATAAAGAAGAATGTATTCAAATCAAGCTGCGCCTTGGTCTCATCAATACGACGAACGTGACACATATCACATGTATATACTGTATTTTATACCATCTACTGCATCTTGCCTATGCCGCACGGCCATCTCTCATCCATATATTTATATGTACATATTCTCATTCACACCTTTAGATTTGTGTTTATTAGGTAGTTGTTGGGATATTGTTAGATTACTTGTTAGATATTACTGCACTGTCGAAACTAGAAGCACAAGCATTTTGCTAAACTCACATTAACGTCTGCTAACCATGTGTATGTGACCAATAAAATGTGATTTGATAGGGGCGTTCAGAGCGCACACTGGACGCCCTGGCCGAGGAGTAGGGTTGATCCGAGAGTTCTGACCTCACAACAGTAGTCAAGCACCCACGCTAACTGCCTAATGTTGGCTAGCTTGCTAGCTACTTCCAGACACAAATGAGAGAACACTTCACTCTGGCCATTTTACTCACCCTAACAGAGCTGGTTAGGCTGGTTTCATGTTCTCCAGAGCGTTGGGGACTGTAACTGCTGCTGACAACAATTTAATTATGCGTTTTTGCCGACATTTGCTGACACCGGCCATAGTCAACGGGTGTTGAGCGTCCATAAATTCATCAGTTAGTCTGCGCTCTGGCACACTCAGACGAGAGTGCTATGAAATCGGAGTAGATAGCCAGAGTGAATTTATGAATGCACCCTTCAGGGCTGCCTAAATAGGTCACAATTATCATGCATCCAAGGAAATGAGTGACACAAACTCTTTTCTATAACCCCCCCAGGGCAGGAGATGGACTTTAGAAAATACGTTTTATAACCTGAACTTCTATTTGAAGTGAATTCATTAGAACGGATTTTTGGTTTTGTCATTTTCATTACCCCATCTTGGGCTTTCAGAATGTTTATGGTAAATGTGAATTTGTGAAAGTGGTTAGTGAAGCAGGACTATGCTTCCATGTTTCAGTAGTTCAGTCAAACACCAGCAGCACTAAGAAGGAAAGAACCAATTCCACAATGTTAGAACAGCCATGGCTGAAAGAGCAGCACAGCAGCTCTCTGTTATCTCTGCAGATAAACGTTTAGTCCTTCAAATATTGATATTGGCTTCTTCCCCAAACCGTCAGAGCACTGTTACAGACACTATCACAGATTAAGTTGGAAGCCCAAATTACTCTAGTATGGCAGGATATGTAGAGTAGACATGTTGCTATGATACAATATCTTACTACAGAGATGACACAGGACTCCTTTTTGAGAAGGATGGTGTAGTCCCTCCAGCGGTCACAACTGGTGAGCACTACCTGAGTGAGGCTACTTATAGCTTGCCACCAGTGCAAAGTCACAGAGGACTTGTGTTTCACATCTGTCAGTAGTCCTGCATGTAGGACCAAGCATTGTACTACCCTCAGATTGATGATCTGTCTAACTAGCAAGACGGCACAAACGGATCTGGGACCAGGCTACTGTCTCAGCATTCATTATTATGTCGACTACTAGTCAAAGGTCCTATATGTATGAATACATGGTCCATTATAAAGATGTAGGGTCTTAATTTGACCAATATTGTTGTTGCAAAATAATCCTGCAGCAAAAGCATTTTAATTTTAGTCCATACTGTTGCTTGATCGGTGGTTAGGCTATTAGCTGGACAAAAGTAGGCTACATGAAAAGTGCAACTCTGTTAATATAACCGTGTGTTAGTGCAAGTTTTCAGTTAATTTATGTAAATCACTGAGTTAATCTGTATTCCATGCAGTGCAGGAAAATTGTCAGCAGTAAGAGTGATCAAATTTAAGATGTTAGACCTGTATGTGACGACAGTGTATGGTCCTTAGGTCTCCTGGGTGTTATGTTACGGTCCATAACCACCTCCTCTCAGGGGTGGTGTTCTGTGCATTTATGGACCTGTCATTTTCTGAGGAGAGAGAGAGAGAGAGAGAGAGAGAGAGAGAGAGAGAGAGAGAGAGAGAGAGAGAGAGAGAGAGAGAGAGAGAGAGAGGCCGGTTTGACTGATATTGCTAACCAATGACAGTTGTGTACACTACACAGAAGAGTTTTATCCATCTGCTTGTATGTTGCAAATCTATTGACATACGCAGGGTTGGGAGTAACTGATTACATGTAGTTACATGTCATCTGATTACAAAAAAACTCATTGTAATCAGTTAAATTACTCTGAAAAATATTGTAAGCAGATTACAGGTACTTTTGAAAAACTAAAGTATTACTTCTTGGATTACTTTTAAATTCAGAAAGGATGTTTGCAAAAATACCTGTTTTGTCAATGATATTCAATTTAAAAAAGGCGTAAATGGAAGTTTGTTCCACATGAGCGAGTCTGACCACAAGTCAGAGACCACTATGATGACAGGTAACGAGTAAATGTATCGAATTAGAATGTAACCTACCCAACTCTGGACAAACACACTCAATTATCTGCACTTGACCCTGAATCCATTCCCATTGTTGTGTCCCTTCTGCCCATTGTAAAATAAAACAAATAGCATGTGGTAAATACATTAGAACACACAAGGCTTCAGCAGAAGATGTGACATTTTATCTGGAGCTTATTTTCCCCTCGGTTGTCCCATCAGTACGTGTGAAAGGAGCGTTACTGAGCCAATCCACCCAGGCACTGGAGCGCACTGACACGTTTCGCTGTGTTTAATCAGCAGGTGATGGATACTCCTGGCCCAACCTTGTTTTCTTCTGGACTTTCTAAATCTGCAGTTGTCTTTCATGCATACACATTACAGCATTAATACATATATTCTCTCATGCTGTCACCGTGTCTGTCTTCCTCTCTGTTTCTCTGCCTCTCTGTTTCTCTCTCTCTCTCCCTTTCTCCCTGTCTCTCAGTCCATGCACCTCTGTCTTTCTGTCTGTCCTGTCACAGCAGTAAATTGTGTCCAGGTCAAATCATTCTGTTTGTAGTCTTGTCCCTAGCTCGTTAGGTTGTCATCTTTGCCATTAGTGTAGCAGCTTTCAACGCTCTACTTCAGTTGCTGGAGAAGGGACTGACTTTTGTTTTTACATTGTAGAACAATAGTGAAGTATGGAATAACACATATGTAGTGACCAAAAAAAGTGTTAAACAAATTAAAATATTTGTTATATTTGAGATTCTTCAAAGTAGCCACCTTTTGCCTTGATGGCAGATTTGCACGCTCTTGGCGTTCTCTCAACCAGCTTCATGAGGTAGTCCCCTGGAATGCATTTAAATGAACAGGTGTGCCTTGTTAAAAGTTCATTTGTGGAATTTATTTCCTTCTTAATGCGTTTTAGCCAATCATTTGTGTTGTGACAAGGTAGGGGTGGTATACAGAAGGTATACAGAATATATACAGTGAAGTCGGAAGTTTACATACACTTAGGTTGGAGTCATTTAAACTTGTTTTTCAACCACCACAAATTTCTTGTTAACAAACTATAGTTTTGGCAAGTCGGTTAGGACATCTACTTTGTGCATGACACGAGTAATGTTTCCAACAATTGTTTACAGACATATTATTTCACTTATAATTCAGTGTATCACAATTCCAGTGGGTCAGATGTTTAAATTCACTAAGTTGACTGTGCCTTTAAACAACTTGGAAAATTCCAGAAAATGATGTCATAGCTTTAAAAGCTTCTGATAGGCTAATTGACATAATTTGAGTCAATTGGAGGTGCACCTGTGGATGTATTTCAAGGCCAACCTTCAAACTCACTGCTTCTTTGCTTGACTTCACGGGACAATCAAAAGAAAGACCTCAGAAAAATGGTCGACCTCCACAAGTCTGGTTCATACTTGCGAGCAATTTTCAAACGCCTGAAGGCACCATGTTCATTTGTACAGATAATAGTATGCAAGTATAAGCACCATGGGATCACGCAGAGTCATACCGCTCAGGAAGGAGAGGAGTTCTGTCTCCTAGAGATTAACGTACTTTGGTGCGAAAAGTGCAAATCAATCCCAGAACAACAGCAAAAGACCTTGTGAAGATGCTGGAGGAAACAGGTACACAGTAAAACGAGTCCTTATATCGGCATAACCTGAAAGGCCGCTCAGCAAGGAAGAAGCCACTGCTCCAAAACCACCATAAAAAAGACAGAATAAGGTTTGCAACTGCACATAGGGACAACGGTCATACTTTTTGTATAAATGTCCTCTGGTCTGATGAAACAAAAATAGAACTGTTTGGCCATAATGACCATCGTTATGTTTGGAGGGAAAAGGGGGAGGCTTGCAAGCCGAGGAACACCATCCCAACCGTGAAGCACAGGGGTGGCAGCATCGTGATGTGGGGGTGTTTTGCTGCAGGAGGGACTGGTGCACTTCACAAATGGTCCTGTGTAGCTCAGTTGGTAGAGCATGGCGCTTGTAACGCCAGGGTAGTGGGTTCGTTCCCCTGGATCACCCATACGTAGAATGTATGCACACATGACTGTAAGTCGCTTTGGATAAAAGCGTCTGCTAAATGGCATATATTATTATTATATATATTATTATATTATTATTATTATTATATTATTATTATTATTATTATTATTATTATTATTAAAATAGATGGCAACATGAGGCAGGACAATTATGTGGATATATTGAAGCAACATCTCAAGACATCAGTCAGGAAGTTAATGGGTCGCTAATGGATCTTCCAAATGGACAATGACCCCAAGCATACTTCTAAAGTTGTGGCAAAATGGCTTAAGTCAAGGTATTGGAGTGGCCTTCACAAAGCCCTGACCTCAATCCAATAGAACATTTGTGGGCAGAACTGAAAAAGCATGTGCGAGCAAGGAGGCCTACAAACCTGACTCAGTTACACCAGCTTTGTCAGGAGGAATGGGCCAAGTTCACCCAACTTATTGTGGAAGGCTACCCAAAACGTTTGACCCAAGTTAAACAATTTAAAGGCAATGCTACCAAATACTAATTGAGTGTATGTAAACTTCTGACCCACTGGGAATATGATGAAAGAAATATAACCTGAAATAAGTCATTCTCTCTACTATTATTCTGACATTTCACCTTCTTAAAATAAAGTGGTGATCCTAACTGACCTAAAACTGTGAATTTTTACTAGGATTAAATATCAGGAATTGTGAAACTGAGTTTAAATGTGTTTGGCTAAGGTGTACGTAAACTTCTGACTTCAACTGTACGGTGTGTGTGTGTATATATATGTATATATGAGTTTCTCAAAAGATTTTGGAAGAGTTTGTAAAGTTTTCCTCTTATTCACCAACAGTCACAATGTGTCCTGTTTTGAGGTTCAAGAACATTCTTGTGAACAAAACCGATTAAAGTTTTAGTGTGAGGCTGCATCATGAAGAGGAGTTTTGTGGCTGACAGTAGTTCATTGTGATCTAATTTGGCTTTGTATGAATCATTTAACCCTCGCTACGCAGAGCTGCATTCTGTCAGTCGTAAGACTGAAAGGTGCCATTGGAAAGTGCCACATTTTTTTGTTTCATCAGCTGAAGCTGTGGTTATACTGATATAAAAATCTATGTTGGAATAAGAAGATTAAAGCAAGATATTATTGCTGCAGAATTAATTGCACTTTTTCTGTTGTCCTAAACAAAGTCAATGGCCCGTGAAAGATTAATCACGGGAAGTTTTACCAAGTATATCCAAACAGTTTGTTCTTTTCATTGTCGACATTCCACAGCTAATTGCTCTGTATTTATTTTAATTTAGTGAACCTTGATAAACAATCCTTTAAAGAGAAACATCTCATTTAGGCCCTCAGCGACGTGTTAAATACCACAACAACTTAACAAATTCCTCTCTCTGCATCGGGGTTCCTGCTGATGCAAAACTTGTTGGTGTGACGAGAGAAAGAGGGGACAAAAGGAGCCTGAAGAGTGACTTGTATCTGGTTCATCCTGAGATTCTAAAGTAATTCATCCCAATAAACCAGTGGAAGTCATTTCTATGTCTAAACTTTCTTTCATCTGCTTTGTTTCCATAGAGCCCAACCCTGCTCCTGGATGGGTGAGGTCCCTGCCAACCCAGTCTGTCAGTGAACCCCCCCACTCCCCACCCATCGCCTCCTGACCAGGACCCCCTGGGTCACCCAGAGGAGCAGCAGGGATGTACCAGGAGGTGGCCTTCCTAGCGGGCAGCACGGAGAAAGAGTTCACGCCCTTCCACTTCCCCATTGAGAACCAGCAGGAGGTGGTAACTAAGAAGGGTGTGTTCTTCAAGCGGCAACGGCTGCTGCGGAGGCCCAATGAGGGGCAGGAGGAGAACGACCTATCAGCCGTCATCAACGTGGGCGGGATCAGGTACAATACCAAGAGTTGCTGTGTTCATCTCAATAATCAATAATCCATAATCAGAAGTCTTTGGGTGCAAGATTTAAAAGGCAAAATAATCCAGGCATTGGTCTTGCTGCTGCTCAAGAGCATTATAGAGTATTTGAAGAGTATTTCAGTGACTATTGGGCAAAGTCATTATGCAGCGGTAACATTGTGTGTTTTCCTCTCACCAGGTACCGTATCCCCTGGTCCGTTCTGGAGGAGTTCCCTCTGACGCGGCTGGGCCGGCTGAGGGGCTGTAGCTCATTGGACGAGATCATGGAGGTGTGTGATGACTACGACGACGGGTGCCAGGAGTACTTCTTTGACCGCAGCCCATCTGCGTTCCGCACCATCGTGACGTTCCTAGCGGCAGGGCGGCTGCGGCTGCTGAGGGAGATGTGTGCCCTGTCCTTCCAGGAGGAGCTGGTCTACTGGGGCGTGGAGGACACCAGGCTGGAGTGGTGCTGCCTCCGAAAGCTACGCATCAGGCAGGAGGAGCTCAAGGAGCAGCTGAGGATGGAGGAGGCAGAGCTCACCACAACCCTGACCCCCCAGAGCTGTGAGGATGGGCAGGGGCACGTCGGGGAGGGAGGGGGGGAGGAGGAGGAGGAGAGCCGAATGGCGGGGTGTATGCGCAGGCTGCACGACATGGTGGAGAACCCTCAATCTGGACTACCTGGAAAGATCTTTGCCTTCTTGTCGGTGGTGTTTGTGGCCATAACCGCAGTAACGCTCTGCATCAGTACCATGCCCGACCTCCGGGAGGAGGAGGAGAGGGTGAGTTCACTTCCTGTTTACTCCCTACTCACAGGGTTTTACTTCTGGGTCACACTCGGGTGGGTTATACATAGGACCAGGAGTTTGACCTAATCGAGTTACAGACCTGGAAACTGAGCACATCCACATCTACATTCTCCTCTTAGTAGGATGATGTTTGAGGGACAACCTCCACATGGCGAGTCTTCCCCCTTATAGTAACTCATCTTCACAGAGGTAATGTGATGGCTCAGGGTTGTTGTCAGGGATGACTGCCACGCTACAACTCCAATCAGATTATTCCATTTGCCAGATCACTGCTGCTGCTGCTGTTAAGGCACTCTCGTATTGCTCTTAATCAGGCAGTAAAGGAATAATGAACATAGAATATACAGTGCCTTCAAAAAGTATTCAGACCTATTCCATATTTTGTTGTTACAGACTGAAATATTAGCAAATGTATTGAAAATGAAATACGGAAATCTCTCATTTGCATAAGTATTCACACCCCTAAGTCAATACATGTTAGAATCCCCTTTGGCAGTGATTACAGCTGTGAAACTTTCTTGGTAAGCCTTTAAAAAGCTTTGCACACCTGGATTGTACAATATTTGCACATTCTTTAAGCTCTGTGAAGTTGGTTGTTGATCATTGCTAGACAGCCATTTTCAAGTTTTGCCATAGATTTTCAAACCAATTTTAAGTCAACTGTAACTAGGCCACTTGGGAACATTCAATGTCATCTTGGTAAGCAACTCCAGACTGAACCAGGTTTTCCTATAGGATTTTGCCTGTGCTTAGCATTTATTTTTATCATAAAAAAAAAAAAACAGTCATAGTCTTGTGTTGTGTTGGATTTGCTCCAAACATAACGCTTTGTACTTATGACATGAAGTTAATTTCTTAGACCAATTTTGTTTGCAGTAATAATTTAGTGCCTTGTCGCAAACAGGATGCATGTTTTGGAATATTTCTATTCTGTACAGGCTTCGTTCTTTTCACTCTGTCAATTAGTTTAGTATTGTGGAGTAACTAGAATGTTGTTGATCCTTCCTCAGTTTCTCCTGTCACAGCCATTAACTCGAACCGTTTTAAAGTCACCATTGGCGTCAAGGTTGATATCCCTGAGTGATTTCCTTTTTAGTGACTGGGTATATTGAAGTGTTAGTAATAACTTCACCATGCTCAAAGGGATATTCAATGTCTGCTTAAATTATTTTTAATCTACCAAATAGGTGGTCTTCTTTGTAAGGCATTGGAAAACCTCCCTGGTCTTTGTTGTTGAATGTGTTTGAAATTCACTGCTCGACCGAGGGACAGACAATTGTACGTGTGGGATACAGAGACGAGGTAGTCAATAAAAAAATAACACAGAGTGAGTCCATGCAACTTATAAAGCTCCACAGTGGACGTGTCATAATACCCATAACATCTAGCGGTCAAACAGGGAAATGGTCTCAATCGTTTTTCCACCATTCATTTTTCCCATAGGGGATTTTAGAAATACTTCAAATAAGGGCTGTGGTTTGTGTAGGCTTACCCTTGCGTGATATTTTGATAACCGTGTAAATCTCTCTCCAACAAGATGACTATTATCAATATATTTGGCTCAAATCGAAAATGCTAATTAGCATCAGAGTAGACATCATGCAAGACTACAAATCCTAAATACAGGCAAATATATTGATTTTAAAAGTCACCTTGTCCGAGATAGATTTACATGGTTATCAAAACAGGTCAGGGTAAGCTTACATGAAACACAGCCCTTATTTGAAGTGGGAGAAATTGTATGGTGTAAAAACAATTAGAATTATGGGTATTATGACACATACTGTGGTACTCTATGTGACTTGTTAAGCACTTTTCTACTCCTGAACTTTATTTAGGCTTGCCATTTCAAAGGGGTTGAATACTTATTGACTTAAGACATTTCAGCTTTTGAATTTTACTTATTTTGTAAACATTTCTAAAAACATAATTCCACTTTCACTGTTTGTGTGTGTGTGTGTGTGTGTGTGTGTGTGTGTGTGTGTGTGTGTGTGTGTGTGTGTGTGTGTGTGTGTGTGTGTGTGTGTGTGTGTGTGTGTGTGTGTGTGTGTGTGTGTGTGTGTGTGTGTGTGTGTGTGTGTGTGTGTGTGTGACAAGGGGTATGAATACTTTCTGAAGGCACTGTAGATTAATAATCAGTACATTAAGCCAGAGGTTGTCCTCTTGTGGTCAGTGGCCACCTAATGTTACTGCACCAATTTCACTGACCGAGATAAGTAATTATATTATCTTCTTCTTCTGGGTGTTTCATGTCTAGTAGTTGTGCCTCTGAGACCTCAGTGTTCCTGCTGGAGTGTCTTTGTGGGGCAACACAGTCAACCTCCTGAATGACATTAATAAAGCTTTAGAATGATTTAAAGAGAACATTTACATTACATTTAAGTCATTTAGCAGACGCTCTTATCCAGAGCGACTTACAAATTGGTGCATTCACCTTATGACATCCAGTGGAACAGTCACTTTACAATAGTGCATCTAAATCTTAAAGGGGGGATACTTATCCTATCCTAGGTATTCCTTAAAGAGGTGGGGTTTCAGGTGTCTCCGGAAGGTGGTGATTGACTCCGCTGTCCTGGCGTCGTGAGGGAGTTTGTTCCACCATTGGGGGGCCAGAGCAGCGAACAGTTTTGACTGGGCTGAGCGGGAGCTGTACTTCCTCAGTGGTAGGGAGGCGAGCAGGCCAGAGGTGGATGAACGCAGTGCCCTTGTTTGGGTGTAGGGCCTGATCAGAGCCTGGAGGTACTGAGGTGCCGTTCCCCTCACAGCTCCGTAGGCAAGCACCATGGTCTTGTAGCGGATGCGAGCTTCAACTGGAAGCCAGTGGAGAGAACGGAGGAGCGGGGTGACGTGAGAGAACTTGGGAAGGTTGAACACCAGACGGGCTGCGGCGAACCTCCACAGGCTTCTCCCGCTACGCTTTAGAATGATTTAAAGAGAACCTCCACAGGCTTCTCCCGCTACCAAAGAGACCTCTGCGTCGGGGTGAGAGGAGGGGGGGGGGGTGAGGGGGCTGAGGATGTGCTGTATCTTCAAAGTGGAAATCAGAGTGCAAGGAGGGTTAACAAGCAAGCTACAAGGAGGGTTAGCGAGCTAGCTACAAGGAGGGTTGGTGTTAGCGAGCTAGCTACAAGGAGGGTTGGTGTTAGCGAGCTAGCTACAAGGAGGGTTAGCGAGCTAGCTACAAGGAGGGTTAGCGAGCTAGCTACAAGGAGGGTTGGTGTTAGCGAGCTAGCTACAAGGAGGGTTGGTGTTAGCGAGCTAGCTACAAGGAGGGTTGGTGTTAGCGAGCTAGCTACAAGGAGGGTTAGCGAGCTAGCTACAAGGAGGGTTGGTGTTAGCGAGCTAGCTACAAGGAGGGTTGGTGTTAGCGAGCTAACTCCCCAAACAAAACCTTCTCTTGAAGCGCTCATCTCCTATTAGGTGAGGTTACTGGCTGAGCTTTAAAAGAGTAAATACTGTAAGTGATTGAGGGAGACAAAGGTCAGGCAAGGATATATACAAATGCTGTGTTATAATGAGAGCGAGAGAGAGACTTGACAAACGGCCAAGAATACTCTGTACTTGTTGATAGGGAGCAGTATCTATGGAATGTTCTCTGTTTATTCTCATGTCCATGTTTGAAGGTTAAGGAGGGTTGTCTAGACCCATGTTGTAGGTTACACTACGGGCTGTATTTTTGTATGTGTTAATGTTAAGCACAGCAATAATGTGACAAAACACTTCAGAGAAATCCAAATCAACTATCTTCATTAGTAAGAGCTAATAACCTGAGCTGTTTGAACGGAGTCCGCCCACCATCCTCCTCCGTTAGTTGAGCTAATATTCATTAACGGGAGGCTTTGATGGTGATCAGCATAGATCTTCCCACTATGGATGTAAATTGAATGAAATCCCTAGGACGCTGTCTTTATTGAGGGGTATGCTGAACAAAAATATAAACGCAACATCTGAAGTGTTGTTCCCATGTTTCATGAGCTGAAATAAAAGATCCCAGAAATGTGCCATACGCACAAAAAGCTTATTTCTCTCATTTTGTGAAGAAATTTGTTTACATCCCTGTTAGTGAGCATTTCTCCTTTGCGAAGATAATCCATCCACCTGACAGGAGTGGCATATCAAGAAGCTAATTAAACAGCATGCTCATTACACAAGTGCACTTTGTGCTGGGGAAAATAAAAGGCCAATGTAAAAGGTGCAGTTTTGTCACACAACGCCACAGATGTTTCAAGTTTTGAGGGAGTGTGCAATTGGCATGCTGACTGCAGGAATGCCCACCGGAGCTGTTGCCAGATAATTAAATGTTCACTTCTCTACCATAAGCCGCCTCCAACGTAATTTTAGAGAATTTGGCAGTACAGCCAACCAGCCACAGAACTGCAGACCACGTGTAAGCACACTAGCCCAGGACCTCCACATACAGATTCTTCAGCTGTGGGATCGTCTGAAACCAGCTACCCACATAGCTGATGAAACTGTGGATTTGCACAACTGAAGGATTTCTACACATACTGTCATAAACCTTCTCAGGGAAGCTTATCTGCGTGCTCGTCGTCCTCTCTATGGTCATGACCTGATTTCAGTTGGGTGTTGTTCTCACCTTCAATGGCCACTGACACGCTGGATAGGTGTGCTCTTCACGGATGAATCCCGGTTTCAAATGTACCAGGCAGATGGCAGACCACTATGTATGGCATCGTGTGGCTGAGCGATTTGCTGATGTCAACGTTGTGAATAGAGTGCCCTACGGTGGTAGTGGGGTTATGGTATGGGCAGGCATAAGCTACGGACAACAAACACAATGTAATTTTATCGATGGCAATTTGAATGCACAGAGATCCCGTCACGAGATCCTGAGGCCCATTGTTGTGCCATTCATCAGCCGCCATCATCTCATGTTTCAGCATAATAATGCACAACCCCATATATCAAGGATCTTGTCACATATCCTGGAAGCTGAAAATATCCCAGATTTTCCACGGCCTGCATACTCACCAGACATGCCGCCCATTAAGCATGTTTGGGATGCTCTGTATCGACGTGTACGACAAAGTGTTCAATTTCCAGACAATATCCAGCAACTTCGCACAGCCATTGAAGAGGAGTGGGATAACATTCCAGACCACAATCAACAGCCTGACCAACTCTATGCGAAGGAAATGTGTCACACTGCATGAGGCAAATGGTGGTCACACCAGATACTGACTGGTTTTCTGATCAAATCCCCTACATTTTTTTAAAGGTACAGTATCTGTGACCAACAGATGCATATTTGTATTCCCAGTCATGTGAAATAAATAAATTAGGCCATAATCTATGTATTTTAATTCACTGATTTCCTTATGAACTGTAACTCTGTAAACATTGAAATTGTTGCATGTTGTGTTAATTATTTCTCAGTGTAGATTCAGATGCAGTTTATCATGATACGTTTCAGCTATAGGCTAAACTCACGAACGAACGAGACCAGCAGATAATAATCTAATACATTTGTCGTCTTACAGTAAGAGTTGGCGTCCTCAACCATGTTAAATGTTACATTCTGATTATGCATTTAGCTTGTTGTTCCTCCGTCCGCAGGCTTGTCTCACCTGCACAGAGATGTTCTGACAATCCTTGTCTTCCAGACTCAGTTAGACTCTAACCTTCATATCCCTTTGACTGTGTGCAGTTGTGGATCCATTAAAATTGAAAAAAAGTCGTAAAAAAAGTTTTTGTAAAAGCATCAGAGGACAAAGCCAAGGTGGTGTTGGTGATGGACAGCACTTAGCTTGTCTGTTCTGATACAGCTCAGTGATTCAGGCCCACATAACAGCTGCACGTACACACATGTAGAGTTTTATGGATGTGCTTATTGCCTCTATCTGGATGAATAGAGGATTAAAGTGTGTGTGTGTGTCCTCAGAGTAGAGTGTTTCCCAAACTCGGTCCACAGAGCCCCAAGGGGTGCACATTTTGTTTTTGCCCCAGCACTACACAGCTGATTCAGATAACCAACTCATCATCAAGCTTTGATTATTTGAAACAGCTGTGTCGTCCTAGGGCAAAAAACAAAACGTGCACCCCTTGGGGTCCCAGGACCGGGTTTGGGAAACGCTGCTCTAAGTAGTGTGTCCTCTGAGTTTGTGTGTCAATTTCAGTCTTTTCACACCTCAATGTCAAAATGGCTTATTTCTCTCCCTGTAAACGTCTGTGGAAATGTAGAACTTGTTTTATCCATTTTCTTCTCTCTGATAATACAGTGCATTCTGAAAGTATTCAGACCCCTTGACTTCCAACATTTTGTTACGTTACAGCCTTATTCTAAAATGTATTAAATAAAAAATGGTCCTAATCGATCTACACACAATATGATCAATAATGACACTTTATAAAAAAACAAATAAAAACAGAAGATACCTTATTTACATAATTATTCAGACCCTTTGCTATGAGACTCAATTGAGCTCAGCTGCATCCTGTTTACA
Organism: Oncorhynchus gorbuscha; assembly: GCF_021184085.1. Lineage (NCBI taxonomy): Eukaryota > Metazoa > Chordata > Actinopteri > Salmoniformes > Salmonidae > Oncorhynchus > Oncorhynchus gorbuscha. Next base: position 35,754,110 of record NC_060196.1, on the reverse strand, counting down.
TTGATCATCCTTGAGATGTTTCTACAACTTGGAGTCCACCTGTGGTAAAGTCAATTGGCTGGACATGATTTGGAAAGGCACACACCTGTCTATATAAGGACCCACAGTTGACAGTGCATGTCAGAGCAAAAACCAAGCCATGAGGTTGACTGAATTGTCCGTAGAGCTCCGAGGCAGGATTGTGTCGAGGCACAGATACCAAAATAATTCTGCAGCATTGATGGTCCCCAAGAATCTCTCTTGACAGGCAACAAGACCGCCTGGGTTGAGGCCAGCGTACGTCTGCTGTAATGTAATTGATTTCCAGCGTGAATTATGGGAATTATTCCACTGAGTTATTTCAGTCTAGTGAGAAACAAATACATTTAAGAAACATAATAAAATATTTAAATAACTGGAAAAGAAGCCAGGAAAATAGATTATTTAATGTGGGAGATTACACTTCTCTCACTCAAATGAAAAATATCAATGACTTCGAAAGTCTAAAGAAATGTCCTACTGTGGAGAAAGCCTGTTCCTCAGTCATTGTATTGGATTAGTGTGTTAGTCATCATATGGGGAACGCTTTGCCAAAAACAAAATCATCCAAGACAAGGCTTCCACATAAACACGCACACACACACACACACCCTTTGGAGAGGAATGAGACAGCTACCATCACTCTGCTCTGATCATACACCAGGATCCTGAGGCCATCTAGCCTCAAGCACTTTCTCTCACACGTACACACACAGCATGGCTGGCGGGCTGCACCTTGATCCCCTGGATCCTCTGCTGTCTCGAACAGCATCTCTGTGAGTTGAGTGCCCCTACTGCCTCCTTAGGCAGCTTTATTTAACTAGGTAGGCCAGTTGAGAACATGTTCTCATTTACAACTGTGACCTGGCCAAGATAAAGCAAAGCAATGCGACAAAAACAACAACACAGAGTAACACATAATCAAATGTACAGTCATAGCCAAAAGTTTTGAGAATGACACATATTCATTTTCACAAGTCTGCTGCCTCAGTTTGTATATACTCCAGAATGTTATGAAGAGTGATCAGATGAATTGCAATTAATTGCAAAGTCCCTCTTTGCCATGCTAATGAACTGAATCCCCCAAAACATTTCCACTGCCACAAAAGACCAGCTGGCATCATGTCAGTGATTCTCTCATTAACACAGGTGTGAGTGTTGACGAGGACAAGGCTGGAGATCACTCTGTCATGCTGACTGAGTTTGAATAACAGACTAGAAGCTTCAAAAGGAGGGTGGTGCTTGGAATCATTGATCTTCCTCTGTCAATCATGGTTACCTGCAAGGAAACAATTGCCGTCATCATTGCTTTGCACAAAAAGGGCTTCACAGGAAAGGATATTGCTGCCAGTAAGATTGCACCTAAATTAACCATTTATCGGATCATCAAGAACTTCAAGGAGAGCGGTTCAATTGTTGTGAAGAAAGCTTCAGGGCGCCCAAGAAAGTCCAGCAAGCGCCAGGACCGTCTCCTAAAGTTGATTCAGCTGCGGGACACAAGCAGTACAGAGCTTGCTCAGGAATGGCAGCAGGCAGGTGTGAGTGCATCTGCACGCACAGTGGGGCGAAGACTGTTGGAGGATGGCCTGGTGTCAAGAAGGGCAGCAAACAAGTCACTTCCCTCCAGGAAAAACATCAGGAACAGACTGATATTCTGCAAATGGTACAGGGATTGGACTGCTGAGGACTGGGGTAAAGTTATTTTCTCTGATGAATCCCCTTTCTGATGGTTTGGGGCATCCGGAAAAAGGCTTGTTCGGAGAAGACAAGGTGAGCGCTACCATCAGTCCTGTGTCATGCCAATAGTAAAGCATCCTGAGACCATTCATGTGAGCTTCTCAGCCAAGGGAGTGGGCTCACTCACAATTTTGCCTAAGAACATAGCCATGAATAAAGAATGGTACCAACACATCACCCAAGAGCAACTTCTCCCAACCATCCAGGAACAGTTTGGTGACAAACAATGCCTTTTCCAGCATGATGGAGTGGCTCGGGGAACAAAACATCAATATTTTTGGTCCATGTCCAGGAAACTCCCCAGACCTTAATCCCATTGAGAACATTGATTGTGGTCAATCATCAAGAGGCGGGTGGACAAACAAAAACCCACAAATTCTGACAAACTCCAAGCATTGATTATGCAAGAATGGGCTGCCATCAGTCAGGATGTGGCCTAGAAGTTAATTGACAGCATGCTAAGGTGGATTGCAGAGGTCTGTAAATATTGACTCTGCATCAACTTCATGTAATTGTCAATAAAAGCTTTTGAAACTTATGAAATGCTGGTAATTATACTTCAGTATTCCATAGTAACATCTGACAAAAATATCTAAAGACACTGAAGCAGCAAACTTTGTAAAAATGTATATTTGTGTCATTGGCCACGACTATACAGTCAATAACACAAAATAAAATAAAAATAGACAAATCTATGTACAGTGTGTGCAAATGTAGAAGAGTAGGAAGGTAGGCAATAAATAGGTTCTCGAGGCTGTCATTGAAAATAAGAATTTGTTCTTAACTGACTTGCCTGGTTAAATAAAGGTTAAAAAAAAATAAAATAAAAAAAGCTGCTCAGACAGCTGATGTTTAAAATCAGAGAGGGAGATATAAGACTCCAGCTTCAGAGATTTCTACAATTTGTTCCAGTCATTGGCAGCAGGGGGTGCTGAGATGTTGGCCAGGGTAGGGGTAGCCAGGTGGAAAGCATGGCCAGACGTGGAAAAATGCTTATTGAAATGATCAATTTTCTACCAGGTGTCAGAGTATGTGAGCGGAGTGGAGCTGGATCCTGCCCAATTTGACTGGAGTGTGGAGCGGGTTTCCCAAAATTTGGAGCTTTGTCCTTCTAGTCCGCTCCAATTTCACTCCAGTAGTGCTCACTTCACGAGCTCAGGGCATGCCCGGCCCAGCATGCATCTGTAGTCTACTTGTGTGCTGCTATAGCACGTTGCTTTAGCTACTGTCACCAAGTATCCTAAATATTTTCATAAAGAAACTACTAAAACACACAGGTGACAAATCAAGGTGACTTACCAATATGAGGAGGACCAACAACAAGAGACGAAGTGTGGTGATGCAGTGTCCACAACTAAAGAATCATTGTGGAATCTGAAAAGACACATATCCCGAAGGCAGGATAGAGTACTTACTACGTGCACATGCTAACAGAAAGGAATGAGGTGGGTAGCTAGCTAAATGTGTCATTGTAGCAAAGTATTTATGAACAAAGATCTGACCTCTTATACAATAGGCCATCATAGATTTTGACCCAATAGTCCTGGCAAATTTCCTCTTTCAAGGAGCTTTCGATTTTGATCGGGTTATTTTACCTCAGATCTTTTGGGCTTACCTACAGAAAAAGAAAAAAACTATGCATCCTGCCCAGCCTGGCAAGAATAGTCCGAAGAGTGTTTAGCATCCCAGTGGCTCTGCAAGTGTGGAGACAATATTCTCCACTGCTGACCTGCTCTCCAGGCACCATCGCATGAGCCTGAAGCTACAGACTCTGGTCAAACTCATGTTTCTAAAAATGAATTCAAAGACATTGAAGACTGAGCCTAATGAGGCATTAAAAAAAAATGGTATTTAATGTTAAGCAAGTCACAGCCTATATGTACAATTTATAGACTATAATGATTTAATACAATTAAATGTTGTTTAAATGCTGAGTGCTTTATGTCTCTGCCAGACTAGTGTGTCACACTCACAAATGCTTCAAAATATATTTCTTTGTAGACTAAAACCTTGAAATAATTGAAATAGTATAGCGTATTTAATTAGGCTACCTGTCTGGCTCTTGACTTATTTAGTGTTTATATGCTGTTTAGTACATTCATGCAGCCTATTTGAAATGATGAGCGATTCTTAGTCACCTTTTCATTCAAATCATATGGTTCGGTTTCGATACTTCAAAACCGAATGGTAGGTCCAGGTAGTTAGAAAAGCAGATGTGTGTTGGTCAGGGCTGTGGTGGTCATGAAGTTTTGTCAGACGGTAATTGTCAAGCCAATAACTGTCTCACGGTAATTGACCATTAATTAACATAAACACATTTAGCATCTCCTGGCTTCCAAACGCAGCCTACAAGCCACTGATGCAGACCTTTGGAACATCCATATCTATAATAAATCCAGGTAATATAGCCTACACCTTCACAATAAATACATTATTGATATTAGACAGGTCTAAAGAAGCATGATAATGTAGTCTATTTCAGAAGAACAGAATAGCATATTATGAGTTGATAGGTCCTATGTTAGGTCCTGATCTGGCTATGCCAAACGGCTGTGGGCTACACTAGTTCATTTAGCAGACAAGATTTGCTTAGAATTCCGTGACATTATTTGATAGCGTGAAGAATACAATTGAGCAAAAGCTGAATAAAATAGAAAGGATATTTTCTCCAAGCGATTTAAGGGAGTGCTCACATACGGCTATTCTGTGTTGAGCGGTTAATAAAGAAATAGGTCGATCCTATATGCTGAATATAGAGTTATTCATTTGACTTTAGTTGTTCTACTAACGTTGTTTTGATTTTTAATACGTTGCATGACGTGACTAATGATGATTTGATAATAGTTGCTTGAAAGGCATGAGCTCTGCTTTGTTTTCTGTGCAGGCTGCACACACTACATCAGTCACTCATTCACAATTTGACTCGATAATGCCTAGAATGTCAAGGCACATCCCCTTTGTGTGTCCGTAATGCACCCAAACCACTAGCATCCCAAAGACTTTTTAACGTAATGTGGCTGATGCAACAGATTAGGACGTTTATCTTAAAATGTTGATAAACTATTAGTCTATTTCTTCACATTATAAGCGCAGCAATGTGCACATGGTAGTAGGCTGTAAGCGCAGCAATGTGCACATGGTAGTAGGCTGTAAGCGCAGCAATGTGCACATGGTAGTAGGCTGTAAGCGCAGCAATGTGCACATGGTAGTAGCGCAGCAATGTGCACATGGTAGTAGGCTGTAAGCGCAGCAATGTGCACATGGTAGTAGGCTGTAAGCGCAGCAGCAATGTGCACATGGTAGTAGGCTGTAAGCGCAACAATGTGCACATGGTAGTAGGCTGTAAGCGCAGCAATGTGCACATGGTAGTAGGCTGTAAGCGCAGCAATGTGCACATGGTAGTAGGCTGTAAGCGCAGCAATGTGCACATGGTAGTAGGCTGTAAGCGCAGCAATGTGCACATGGTAGTAGGCTGTAAGCGCAGCAATGTGCACATGGTGCACATGGTAGGCTGTAAGCGCAGCAATGTGCACATGGTAGTAGGCTGTAAGCGCAGCAATGTGCACATGGTAGTGGCTGTAAGCGCAGCAATGTGCACATGGTAGTAGGCTGTAAGCGCAGCAATGTGCACATGGTAGTAGGCTGTAAGCGCAGCAATGTGCACATGGTAGTAGGCTGTAAGCGCAGCAATGTGCACATGGTAGTAGGCTGTAAGCGCAGCAATGTGCACATGGTAGTAGGCTGTAAGCGCAGCAATGTGCACATGGTAGTAGGCTGTAAGCGCAGCAATGTGCACATGGTAGTAGGCTGTAAGCGCAGCAATGTGCACATGGTAGTAGGCTGTAAGCGCAGCAATGTGCACATGGTAGTAGGCTGTAAAGCGCAGCAATGTGCACATGGTAGTAGGCTGTAAGCGCAGCAATGTGCACATGGTAGTAGCAGCAATGTGCACATGGTAGTAGTGCATGTTTTGTCTTATATTGTCTTGTCACTGCTGGTCTTTTTAGGTTCGTTCCCCTTTTTCTCTCTCCCTCCTCTCTCTCTTCTCTCTGTAGGTTCCTGCTCCCAGCTGTTCCTATTCCCCTAATCTATCATTTAGTCTTCCCACACCTGTTCCCTATCTTTTCCCCTGATTAGAGTCCCTACGGATGTATATTAGTAGGTCTTTGTATCGCCCTGTCGTCGTGCAGATGTGAGCAGGTGTCATACGGTCAAGTGCCTTAGGCAACCTGCAGTTTATTATCGAGTCTCCAGTCAGTTCTCGTGATTACGAGTGATATTGTTTTTATGCTTTATTTACATGATTTGTAGTATTGCTATTTCCTTAAACTGGATTAAAGACTCTGTTTTCAGCCAATGCTTTTGTCCTCATTCACCTGCATAACAAGTAGGCTGTAAGCGCAGCAATGTGCACATGGTAGTAGGCTGTAAGCGCAGCAATGTGCACATGGTAGTAGGCTGTAGGCTGTAAGCGCAGCAATGTGCACATGGTGGTAGCAGCAGCAATGTGCACATGGTAGTAGGCTGCGCAGCAATGTGCACATGGTAGTAGTAGGCTGGTAAGCGCAGCAATGTGCACATGGTAGTAGGCTGTAAGCGCAGCAATGTGCACATGGTAGTAGGCTGTAAGCGCAGCAATGTGCACATGGGTAGTAAGCGCAGCAATGTGGCATGGTAGTAAGCGCAGCAATGTGCACATGGTAGTAGGCTGTAAGCGCAGCAATGTGCACATGGTAGTAGGCTGTAAGCGCAGCAATGTGCACATGGTAGTAGGCTGTAAGCGCAGCAATGTGCACATGGTAGTAGGCTGTAAGCAATGTGCGCAGCAATGTGCACATGGTAGTAGGCAATGTGCACATGGTAGTAAGCGCAGCAATGTGCACATGGTAGTAGGCTGTAAGCGCAGCAATGTGCACATGGTAGTAGGCTGTAGGCAATGTGCACATGGTAGTAGGCTGCAGCAATGTGCACATGGTAGTAGGCTGTAAGCGCAGCAATGTGCACATGGTAGTAGGCTGTAAGCGCAGCAATGTGCACATGGTAGTAGGCTGTAAGCGCAGCAATGTGCACATGGTAGTAGGCTGTAAGCGCAGCAATGTGCACAATGTGCAATGTGCACATGGTAGTAGGCTGTAAGCGCAGCAATGTGCACATGGTAGTAGGCTGTAAGCGCAGCAATGTGCACATGGTAGTATGTGCACATGGTAGTAGGCTGTAAGCGCAGCAATGTGCACATGGTAGTAGGCTGTAAGCGCAGCAATGTGCACATGGTAGGCTGTAAGCGCAGCAATGTGCACATGGTAAGGCTGCAGCAATGTGCACATGGTAGTAGGCTGTAAGCGCAGCAATGTGCACATGGTAGTAGGCTGTAAGCGCAGCAATGTGCACATGGTAGTAGGCTGTAAGCGCAGCAATGTGCACATGGTAGTAGGCTGTAAGCGCAGCAATGTGCACATGGTAGTAGGCTGTAAGCGCACAGCAATGTGCACATGGGTAGGCTGTAGGCTGTGCACATGGTAGTAGGCTGTAAGCGCAGCAATGTGCACAATGTGCACATGGTAGTAGGCTGTAAGCGCAGCAATGTGCACATGGTAGTAGGCTGTAAGCGCAGCAATGTGCACATGGTAGTAGGCTGTAAAGCGCAGCAATGTGCACATGGTAGTAGGCTGTAAGCGCAGCAATGTGCACATGGTAGTAGGCTGTAAGCGCAGCAATGTGCACATGGGTAGTAAGCGCAGCAATGTGCACATGGTAGTAGGCGCAGCAATGTGCACATGGTAGTAGGCTGTAAGCGCAGCAATGTGCACATGGTAGTAGGCTGTAAGCGCAGCAATGTGCACATGGTAGTAGGCTGTAAGCGCAGCAATGTGCACATGGTAGTAGGCTGTAAGCGCAGCAATGTGCACATGGTAGTAGGCTGTAAGCGCAGCAATGTGCACATGGTAGTAGGCTGTAAGCGCAGCAATGTGCACATGGTAGTAGGCTGTAAGCGCAGCAATGTGCACATGGTAGTATGCAGCAATGTGCACATGGTAGTAGGCTGTAAGCGCAGCAATGTGCACATGGTAGTAGGCTGTAAGCGCAGCAATGTGCACATGGTAGTAGGCTGTAAGCGCAGCAATGTGCACATGGTAGTAGGCTGTAGTAAGCGCAGCAATGTGCACATGGTAGTAGGCTGTAAGCGCAGCAATGTGCACAATAGGCTGTAAGCGCAGCAATGTGCACATGGTAGTAGGCTGTAAGCGCAGCAATGTGCACATGGTAGTAGGCTGTAAGCGCAGCAATGTGCACATGGTAGTAGGCTGTAAGCGCAAATGTTCCATTAGCGGAAAACACCATTATCAAAAGTAATCGCAATTGCATGTAAAGCTTTTATTATAAAGGTGTTTTTTTATGGTGAAAATGATCTTCCCCAAACTTGAAACTCACACACTGCTTATGTTGCCAGTTAGGCTCTACACCCCTTGTAAAGCGGGTTAATGTGCTTCATTTTAAGAAGTTATTTGGCCACATTAGTTGTAATACAAACCATATTAAAACATATAGGCCTATGGGCAAGGCTACATGAGGTGTGCGAATATGATTAGAAAAAGTCACACAAAAAAATACTTTGTTTCTTATGCTGGGCATAATTCACGTGATAATATATCAGTCACAAGTGAGAGGATAATATTGTCAGCCATCAGACTATTCTTGATTTAATCTGGACTTTATATATATGATTTAGTAAATGTGTCAAATTTGTTTTGTTTTAGAATGGACCATTATCATGCATCTGTATCGAAACCGGGTCAGTGGGGAAAATACATGTCATCTATGCACTTAAATAGTGAATGGAGGACGCTTTTCCCCGTGGTTTATTCTCATGCCAGCCAGGTAGGCTATACTCCTGTTGTAAATATAAGCAATGTGCTTAATATTAGGAAAGTTGAGAAAGAAATATAGTAGGCCTATCCTATATAAAACTGAGCCTCCTATTTTTAGTAGAGGCCATCCCTCTGTTTTCTCACGCCTATTGAAACGTTGCGCAACATGAGCTCATGGGCTCTCATGAAGTGTTTGATTAGAGGGACAATAGAGTGCTGAGTACAATGCAGTCTACAAATCCGGTGTCAGCCCACAGTCTGAAATTGAGCAACCAGTGTAGAATTTAAGCAACCAGGAAATGACTGAGCAATTTTTGCTAGATAATACAGCCACAAATTCAGAACAGCTTTCCCATTTTGACAACAGTTGCTCCTCCGGGCGGAAGAAATCAATAGGTGAATATCACAGCCAATCACAACACTGGTGGGGAAGTAATACTGTGAATCACTATCGTTATCAGCAAATATACAGTAACTGTCAAAGGTTTGGACACACCTACTCATTCAAGGGTTTTTCTTTCTTTCTTTTTTACTATTTTCTACATTTTGTAGAATAATTGTAAAGACATCAAAACTGTCTCTGAGTAAGTGTGTCCAAAATTTTGATTGGTACTGTATATTATGGACATTTCCAGAAATTACAATGCAAAAATGTTAAATATCCTATGTGTAGCACCTTTAACATCTAAACATTAAACCACAACAGCCTTCAGAATCACAAGGTGCAGGCTCTCCTGTTCACTGAATGTGAGATAGCTGGCCAGTGCCCTCTCACATTGATGAGAAGGAGATGACCATTTTATAATAAATAAGCTATTTTTATTAACTTGCATGACATACCAGCAGTAACCTTCACACACTGAACACCATTTCCCATTCAAAGAAACTGCAGTGCTTGAGGGAGGAGGCCACAGGTGTGTGCAATTTGATAATTAGCAAAGCTTGCAAGCAGTCAGCTGACAATTAAAGGGACATCCCACTGGGGATAAACTTGTTGAATCAACATTGTTTCAATGTAATTTGTCAAAGTATTGTGAGGTGGAATCTAAGGGGAAAATATGTTGGATTTGAAAAAAGTCTAAACTATTGTTTTGAGGGTGAGATTTCCATCACATGATTATGTAGTCATGGTAACTCAATTTAAACAGAGAAACCTTGTAGAAAAATATGTTGAATTTGTACCTTTTAAACCAATGTCAGGTTTTCACCAGTATATCCACTATCAGGAAAAACAACAATAGGCTGGGCAGCACCACCTACTGGAGAATTGATCTATCTATGGCTACCATTTGGTCTCCCATCCAGGGTTTTAACGAAGCCCAGCCCTGCTTAGCTATAATATTGTCACTAACTATTACCAATGTGCTATTGTGAGAATGATTGTTAATAGATCTCCATTTAAGAATGAAATAGATTCACTGTTGCTATCAAAGTCATTCCAAAGGGTAGGTTAAACAGAGCAAATGAAACGTAGCTATACTTTTACTCATATACCATCAATGATGCTATATAGACCTATATAACACAGCTATTGTTTTAATTTAACCCATAATAATAAAATAGACCTATGATTTCAAGCACTGGTTGATTTGAAATTGTATGATATTTAGCCATGTTTAATTGTTTGGTTGTCAAAGCAACCAAATATCAATATTTGAATGAGATTCATCTTCTGCTTGGAAAGTTCCATCTGTGCCACAGACTTAGTCTGGCTTTAATTTCAGTCTGTCGAAAAATGTATAATTGATATGTTGGATTCACGTCTTCACCTCAACCAAAAATGAAAGTGAAAGAATAGGACTAAATCAAATAAAACATTATTTAAAGCACATTTAAAGTTTGATTTGATCTAGTCCTAATGTATAACTTCAATTTTTGGTTGAGATGGAAACATAAATCACTTTTGAAATACCATAAATAGCCTATTAACTTGTTGTCAAGTTAACAAATGATATGTTGAATTCACATCTCCAACTCAAACCAAAATAAAAGTTAAAGAATAGGATTAAGCCAGTGTCTCAGATGGAACTATCCAAGCAGTAGATACGTCTCCTTTAAATGTAGATATTTGGTTGCATTGTCAACCAAACAAAATTCAGTATTACTTTTGTAATACGTAAATAGCCTATATTTCAAACGAGTGTAACATTCAACCTTAACATGGCCACATTGAGGTTACTGTAACTATACATTTCTACTTCTGTAATCATATAAAGCGGGCATGTTCAGGATAGCATGCATAGGTCATCGCAGGTCTGTGGAGATCTTCACAAGTGCTGTTATAATCTGCAGAAAATATCGAATGACATTGATCACTTGCACTATGTACTTTATGGTGCGTTTTTTAAATGGTTGAAAGAGCAGTGATAGACATTTGGATGGCAACTAAACCGAAAATTAGACATCGTTTTTCCATTGTAATTTGGTTGTGCTTTTAGATGGTTGAAAGCATAGTGAGAACACACTGGAAATTCAACTAACTTTTGGCTGTCTTTTTGAGTGGGTGAATATAGGTTGTCATCATTAATCAACGTCTCCACCAAATATGATCCACGTTGAAATGCGTGTTGTGCTCAGTGGGTTAGGTTGAGCTGATTGGAAAAGATCAATTAACATGTGATAATGAATTGACATTTTAGGATCCTAGCTATATAAACACACAGTAAATACATTGATAGAAATGACAGGGAAGGCTACTCCTTCACACAGAGAATGTACCATAGCTCTAACAACAATTCGATGAAACAACTAACAGATGATTATCTACCACATTCTACACTGCTGACAAGTCGTGGTGTGTTGTTATTGTGGTTCTGTAACCAATATTTAACACCAGTTGGAGAATCTAGACCAAAGAAATGGGTGTTCTCGTATGGGGAACTCTTGAAACGTAATATGGCCATGTTCTGTAGCTCCTATGTTCACACACTCCTCTCCCAGCCCTGCCCCGCCCAGTGAGGTGAAGGAGATGAATGTTATAAGGGCCGAGGTAAACAAATTGACTAAAGCCATTGAAAAACTGTGTGTAATAACAGCCAGCTCAGCATTACGCTAAGCCTGTTTTTGAAATCATGCCCACTTCCACACACCTTGGGGACCAAAGGTTGTCCTCCTCCTGTGGTGATTGGCCATGTTGTTTAGTTAACACGCGACATGGCTGCTACACACCTGTCTGGAGCTCTGATGTGGTCAGAGTAGCGTGTTTGCTGAATCTGATTATTATGTGTGTGTTCATTTGATCCACTGTAGCCATGTACAGGGACTTCAGAAAGTATTCATTCCACTTGACTTACCGTACTCCACATTGTGTTGTGTTAGTCTGAATTGAAAAGTGATACAATTTATTTTTTAAACATTTTTACAAATGTATTAAATGAAATGCATAAATATACAATTTACATAAGTATTCACACCCCTGAGTTAATACATGTTAGAATCACCTTTGGCAGCGATTACAGCTGTGAGTCTTTCTGGGTAAGTCTCCAAGAGCTTTGCACACCTGGATTTTACAATATTTGCACATTATTCTATTGAAAATTCTTCAAGCTCTGTCAAGTTGGTTGTTGATCATTGCTTGTCTTTCCACAGGCATTTTCAAGTCTTTCAATATCGTCTTGGTAAGCAACTCTAGTGTAGAATTGGCCTTGTGTAAGGTTATTGTCCTGCTGAAAGGTGAATTTGTCGGACTGAACCAGGTTTTTCTCTAGGATTTAGCCTGTGCTTAGCTCTATTCCGTTTATTTTTATCCCTAGTCCTTGCCGATGACAAGCATACCCATAACATGATGCAGTATCCACCAAGCTTGAAAACATGAACGGTGGTACTCAGTGATGTGTTGTGTTAATTTGCCCCAAGCATAACACTTTCTATTCAGGACATAAAGTTCAAATCTTTGCAACATTTCTAGCAATTTTACAGGGTGCATGTTTTGGAATATTTTTATTCTGTACAGGCTTCCTTCTTTTCACTCAGTATTGTGGAGTATCTACAATGACTAACTTACATGTTGTTAATCAATCATCAGTTTTCTCCTATCACAGCCATTCCACTCTGTAACTGAGTGGTTTCCTTCCTCCTTATTTAGCCTTGTCATAACAAAGGGGTTGAATACTTATTGACTCAACCCATCAAAGGACTTTACTACAACAACAACTGGCCAAATTGTGCATTTATTTTACATGCACACACACTTGCAAGCACTTACGCACACATACACACTTCCCTCTGGAGGAGAAATTGGTTGATTCAACGTTGTTCCACGTTATTTCAACTAAAAAATCAATGTGATGACATTGAATCAAAGTGGTATTGGATTAGCAAAGTCATTAAGGGATTTTCCTATTTAAAAAAATAAAATAAAAACTTTTAGCCTAAATCCAATGACATGGTGACATCTTTTGTTGATTTCACGTTGAATTCATGTTAGTTGGTAACTCAACCAAATGTAAATCAAAACTAGATGTTGAAATGACGTCTGGGCCCCGTGGGTTTATTGTTGTGCTCTGTGAATAACCAAGCATAGTGAAGCAGTTGCATGTTGTTTGGATTAGTAAACGTGGAAGAAAGGTTTATGTTGCTCTGGTTTATATTTTTGAATGCTGATTTCTGTGCTGCCTTTCAAGCCTTTCAGATACAGCTTTGCTCTGATTAGTATATTTACTGGAATAATGAGAGGCTAAAAGTCACCCAGCCTGGCTTTTACACTCACTCCTCACTCCACTATGTCTCCAAGGATACACTGGAGTGGTTTTTAAGATGCATATTCTCTTGGTTGTTTTTTTTAAGCACGTCTAGCATCTTATTCACAAGTGATGATTCTCTAACAGGTTAGAGCTCAACCGCTGGTCAAAAACACGTGTTCCCTAATCACATTTAAGGAGTAATTGAGGAGACTATGATGGAACGGAAGGATGTACTAACTGGAGGAAAGTTACTAAAAGTTGGCAAAAGTAATTAAGACATTATTTCATGCTCACTTCTTCCTAAACATGTTGATGAAGCGTAGCTAGGTTCCCCAGAGCGAGAGTGCAATAAAAGGAGAGGCCGACAGCTTGGCTTCTTTCTTTCATAGAAATGAATTATTCTAGATGTTTGTACAGTATAAACCTTTACACATACACCCCATCTCCACCCCCACCTCGCTCCTCATTCTCCTTCTGGGTCTGTTTTCATAATCACATGTAAATACAGTTATGTAATATTTATGGACCCATTTAGAGCAGACGGAAAATTGATTACACTACAGGAAGTAAGGATATTTCATCATGCCAGAAGTAAATTAAAGTATTTATAATATATTTATAATGTAGTCAAGGTTGGCTTTAGCTTAGTCCCCGCTGATCCCAGGAAGGAAATTAATTTCCTTTAATGAAGTTGCATTAATAACAGTCAGATTGGAGAGAGTGGGAGGAAAGGGAAGGAATCAATGGTTTCTCCTCAGCTTCACGTTGCCGTTGACATTGTGGCTGCATGAGTTTTATGGATCTGTCTCATGGCACACTTGTATGACTTCATTTATTGTGGCTGGACACCAGTAATTCATTTTTTGGGTGCAAAGATTCTGATATTACAGTCTACAAACAGTCTACAAACAGGGCCTATAATCATATAAATACATTGTACTGTATAGCCCATCTTAGCCTTGCCAATTAAAGGAAGGAATTTCTGACATCATCAAAGCCTCTCCTCAGTTTTATAAATCATGTAAAGTACTGCTGACAGACTGCCAGTCTATTTTATAATACACAGGAAGAAGAAAACATATCCCTCAGGCTGTTTGATCAAAGTTACTCGTCTCTTTTCCTTATGATCCCAATCAACTAACAGGGATGTTCAGATGGTTTATGTGCTGCTCCAAGACCCTCTCCAGCTCTCCCTCGAAACATTGCTCCTCCCCAAATCTCTACCCCCTCACCCCCCCTGGAGCCCCCGCTGGTGTAGAGGAGTCTGACACCACTGGTGGCTGTTGAACTGGTCCTTCGAGCCGGATAGGAACAACTGACAACTTGTGTGATTAGGAAACAGTTATCCAGAATGTTTTATAATAGTGAATTTATTGTCGTTTCCTACCAATGTCTTGCATTATAATTGTTGCTTGCCTCAACACTGTGTGTTCACTCTCTTTTACTGTGAGTTTTTCTTAACACTATGTTTCCTCTGTATTCCAGGGTGAGTGTTCTCAGAGGTGCTACAATATCTTTGTCCTGGAGACTGTGTGTGTGGCCTGGTTCTCTCTGGAGTTCCTGCTGCGCTTCATCCAGACGCCGAGTAAGTGTGTGTTCCTGAAGACGCCCCTCAACATCATCGACGTGGTGGCCATCCTGCCCTATTACATCACTGTGATCGTAGACTCTCTGTCTGAGGGAGGGGAGAAGCCCAGCGGCGGGAACAACTACCTGGAGAAGGTGGGCCTGGTGCTGCGGGTACTCCGGGCCTTGCGGATCTTCTACGTGATGCGTCTGGCGCGCCACTCCCTGGGGCTGCAGACCTTAGGCCTGACGGTCCGACGCTGCACCCGCGAGTTCGGCCTGCTCCTCCTGTTCCTGTGTGTTGCCATGGCACTGTTCTCCCCGCTGGTGTTCCTTGCGGAGAGCGAGATGGGCGCCAAGTACGACTTCACCAGCATCCCCGGCACCTACTGGTGGGCGGTGATCTCCATGACAACGGTGGGGTATGGGGACATGGTGCCGCGTAGCATCCCGGGTCAGGTGGTGGCGCTCAGCAGCATCCTCAGTGGGATCCTCCTGATGGCGTTCCCCGTCACCTCCATCTTCCACACATTCTCTCGGTCCTACCTGGAGCTGAAGGAGGAGCAGAACAGAACACTGAGACAGAAACCAGACTTCCAGGACTCCAGCAAGTCTCAGAACAGCGAGGACTCGGCCGAGACGGACAGTTAACATGGCATCACTGTCGCCGCCTCTGCTTTACGCAGGAAGTCCATCGCCCTTGCGTCACAGAGGAGGGCCATGCAGACTCAAGACTGAGTCTGTGTGCAACGTGAGAGCCTGTGGGTGTGTAGTGCACTGTGGGAAACTCGTACTAAAGCTAGAGGATCTAAACAGGGATGTGACGTTTTTTTCAAGCTTAAGAAGAAAAGGAGCTCCAACATTTTGTGAGCCTCCATAGCTCTGTCCATCAGAGTGTGTTCAAGTGTTTCTAAGATTTTATAAGACAGCTGCATAAGTCTTTTTGCTGACATTACTGGTGTAGAGCTGATCACATTATAAAATCACAAGTTATCTGTGGTCAAAGGACATTTCACCCAGGAGTATAGAAGCCCTACAACACAGGATTATAGCCCTACAGCACAGCATGGGGAGAAATCTTCTCTCTCACAAATATTCAGTGTGATAAAGCTATTATTTTAAGGGAAAAAACACTAAAAATATTATAATTTTGGTACATATTTAGGATAAGAAATATTGCAACAAGATATAAGTGCAATAAGAAAGATTATTTAACTATAAACAACACATTTATATATTTCAGAATGCTTAGTTTGCGTCTATATAGACTCAGGATCTGCATATTTTAATAAATGTAAGAAAACCATGACCTCGGCTGATGCAATGTATGATTCTACACTTTATTAAATTCATTTGATCCCATGATTCTATCTGGAGGTTTTCCTCCAATTTCACACTCCTCTGAATAATAATGGCCTTCCAGACATGTTATGTTCAATCTAATCAGAGGCGCAACTTTGGTTTTAGAAGTGGGGGGCCATAATTATTATTATTTTTTTATCCAGTTGGATAAACACTCCATACAGCCTACCCGACCGCTCGGAGGCGTCCGCATGATCCTAAAGCACACCATTGCCTTTTTGGTATCACATTCCAATGATAAAACTGGGGGGGGACAAAATTGAATTTCAGAATGTGGAGGGGACATGTCCCCCTGTCCCCAGTGACAGTTACGCCCCTGCATCTAACAAGCATCTAACAATTATTGACAAATAATTTTATGGCTTAGATCATGGAAACCCATGGGAATCAATATGGACTGAACAGACTGACTAAAGGGATTAGAAACAAATGAAAACACAATCTTGATCAGATCTAGAGAATCGTGTGTTAAGTAGATATAGATAAATAGACCTTTTTTGAGAAAGGGCATGGGCAAGGTTAGAACCTGTGACCTTCTGGTCCCTATCCCAGTGCCTAGTCCACTGTGCTAGTAGTGGTGAGGGCATCACCATTGTTATTTCCACATACATAAAGCTGTTAAATCAGTCAGTTGGAATGTCAGTAGATGACAAATGTGATTAGTTAAAGGGCAGCTGAACTCAATGATTCCGCATGTTTTTCTGCTGCTCATTAAAAAAAGATGGATGAGGGTGTGTTATGTTCGCTATATCGTACCCGCAGTTATATTGTTTCGTCCCTCTCGAGTCCCGGGAGAAACCTTTTGACCTCAAAATAGACTGAATATGATAATTAATGGTCTTTGTCGCTCAATTTTACATCTAGCTAAGGTGTTTGATGCATTCTCTACTGCAGACAGTAGAATCAGCTGATGCTGCGCTCACTACTGATTTCTAAGAACATGTCTACAACTTCATCAGCAAGCTGTCAAAATATCGTAAATAAAGCAAAGCTACATGCTGTTTATCAGTGCCCTGAATTACTTCTTAGCTAGCTAAGTTCCATCTCTGTGTTTGTCAATGTAGCTAGCTAGCAGGCACATTTAGCAGGCTAAATCAGCTTAACAAGTCACTGGCAAGTGGCAAAGTACTTTGGTGCCACTTAGTTTTTACAACTTTCTTACTATGTATTACCGGAGTGAGTCCGTCTGGCAGTGTTTCATAGCGAATCATGTTACGAAACAGGTCACGGCGGTACACGATTGATTTAAAAAAATATTATCAAGTGACAGTTGGGATGGAAGTGCGCATTGTCTCAATTCTCATTTTCCCCTCAATTCTCAGTTTAATTCAAATAATACATTGACGATGTGTTGTCTTATGTAAATAAGACCGAGGCGCAGCGTAATGTGGACAGTTCTGTTTCACTGGCTGTAGGTTTTGCCATATGATTGAATAGAGCGCAATCAGCACAGCTGATTGATAGTTTGAGTTAGTGTTCCCACTCAGCCATATCTCCATGTTACAGCGCTTGTTTACGGAAAAACAGACAGAAGACGAGGCGACGACCTGTGCTAATTAGCTATCTAGCATGCTCTGAACACCTGTGTGTAAGCTTAACTCGGCAAATGTAGCGGAATGGAGCTAAGAACATAACAGCTTCCCTATATCTCTCAAATATCCGTTTTGGTAGATGCTGACCAAAATTATGCTATTTACACTTAGTAGTACATCTTTACACCTTAATCAATGTTTCTGACTAATATCGATGTAACAGGCCATTTTCAACCAGATAAATTAGTTGTTGAGTTCAGCTGCCCTTTAATATGTTTAGGAAGTTTGGAAAACGAAAGGTACATTGGGATTCGAACTGGCGACCTTCTCTGTTTAATCAAAAGTGCATTTAAAGTTTGATAGGATTTAGTCCTATTCTGTAATTTAGATTTTTGGTTGAGATGGAGACGTGAATACAATTTATTAATTTGTAGACAAACTGGAATTAAAGCCAGACTAAGTCAGTGGCACAGATGGAACTATCCAAGCAGAAGATACATCTCCTTCAAATGGTGATAAATAGCCAATTAACTTGTCAACAAATGATATGTTGATTCATATCTCCAAGTCAACCAAAAATAAATGGGATTAAGCCAGTGGCTCATGCGGAACTATCATAGCAGTAGATACAGATGTAGGATCTTAATTTGAGCCAGTTTGCTACAGCAGGAAAATTATAATCCTGTAGCAACAGGAATGGATTTATGTGGATTACAATTAATGGAAATGTTTGTAAGGGTTTATACAATTTCTTAAGAGAAAATCAAATCCTAGATTAAAATAATAATAATAATCAGATCAAGTGTTAACAGACGATAGCAGACACCCGCATAGCAGATGCTTTGGTGGTGGAAATGCATTGGAGCTGTCAAATCGGTGAGCAGCTGTCCTGGCAATCATTGTGACACGAATCGACGAGTTGCGCGTTCCGTGGTGCCGTTCTGCTCTGCTATTTGCAGCTCGCCTGGTAGCTTGCACGATTCTCGCCATTCTCCTTCGACCTCTCATCAATGAGCTGTTTATGCCCAAAGGACTGCAGCAAACTGGATGTTTTGTTTGTCGCACCATTCTCGGTAAACCCTAAACACTCTCGTGCGTGGGAAAGCCCAGGAGACCAACATTTTTTGAGATACTAGAACCAGTGCGCCTGGCACCGTCGATCATAGTCGCTTAAGTCAATCATTTTGCCCATTCTGTTAAATCTAACAGTTACTGAATGCCTGTCTGCCTACCTTATATAGCAAGCCATGGCCATGTGACTCACTGACTGTAGGAGCAAACCATTGTCGTGAACGGGGTGGTGTACTTAATTCAATTGGCACCCGAGTGCGTTTATCCTGTCTTGAATGAAAAGGTCATTTTGCAATCTATGACAAGAGACAGGCATTACAAACACTACACTTGTCCATTCAGTAGCGGGACAAGACTCCCAACTTGGATGACCATTCAAAAAATGTTTCCCAATCTGAAATATCTAAATGGAAATTAAACTTCAGGAGCTTTTTTAAGTCTCAAATACACTACAAGTTTAAAATGTCCTGCAACAAGGTGATCAAATTAAGATCCAACATCTGTAAGTCATCACAGGTCTGTGGAGAGCTTCACAATTGCGGTAATAATCTGTGCAGAATCTCAAATGGCATTGATCACTTGCACCATGTACTTTTAATGTAATCTCAACTGCAATCCAGTTAATTTGGTTCTGCTATTAGATGAAGCACAGTGAGATCACATTAGTATGCTGTATAAATAAACAAAATATCACATTGTATTCCCATTTGAACTTTGGTTGTGCTTTTAGATGGTTGAAAGTGCAGTGATAACACATAGGAAATTCAACAAACTTCTGGCTGTCTTTTTGAGCGGGTGATTTATAGGTTCTAATTTCGTTGATCTGTTTCAACAAAATATTACCCAATTATCCATGTTGAACTGACCCAGTGGGTTCTGTACACTAATTGAAATCCTCCTCCTCCCCTCAAAAAAAGTTTATATAATTTGTATGTTTACTAGAATTTACAATGCTGCGTTTATAACCAAGTGGGAAGGTGGTAATTACCAGTTGTTTAGTTGTAAATACGAGTTGGGTGCATTTACATTTGAATACCATCAAACATGGAGGTCATTAGAAGGCTTGTGATTGTCTTGCTCTTTTTTGCCCTTAAAGTATATCCAGAGAAGATCTTCCTTTTGATTTAGAAAGTGAACAAGACAATTTTCTATCAACAATAAGTATTTTGTTCTTATCATAAACAACAACTGCTGAAGTTGCCGCCATGCTTGCCCTCTTTTTTTTGTAGACAAATGACGTCAGCGGTGCGTTCAAGCGGATTTTTCCTAATCGTATGCTGATATTTATGAATTTACAAGACGTGATCGCATCATTAGTCCATTCGCCCTGTGATCAGATTGGACTAATGCTACGATCACATCTGTTAATTTAGTAAATACCAGGATACGACTGGGAAAAATGTCCCACTTGCACCGTTGACGTCATGCCTACAAAAGAGAGAGAGAAAAAGGACAAGCATGGCGGCATCTTCAGCAGCTCTTTTGTTCCTCCCAGTTTTCCAAAAGGGGACACCTTATCCTATACAGTGCACTACTTATGATCAGGGCCCATAGGACTTTGCTCAAAGGTAGTATACTACTACTGTATGTAGGTAATAGGGTGCCATTTGGAACTGACACCCAGTATAATTTCCCCTGGACTAGTTCTGCTGCGGCTGGCCTGCACATTCCTGTTTGTTTAGAATACGCTCTATGGAAATCATTTTGACTAATGTTGGTATGGTGTGGTCAACACAGTGCTTGTTGTGAAGACACAGTGAAGGTGCATTACCATGTACGTTGTTGATAGCCGTGGAGGCCACATGCCTGGAGCCCAAACATGGGCCGTGGTTGGTGAGCCAGTAGTTCCTCTGACAGAAGATACTAACCAGGTCTCCATTGTTGATGGAATAGTATTATCAGGACAGTGCTAATAGACCTGCGTCGGAAATTGTACCCTATTCCCTGTATTGCACACTCTAGTACAAATGAGTGTACCATTTAGGGAATAGGGTGTCATTTCAGATACACCCTTCATGCAAACGTCACCAGCATAATACATTTACACAAATAACAGTAGGATACACGTTTTTACATTGGTCTTTAATGACAGCACCACAGAGCTTTCATGAATATTGGCTTTTTAACATTATTACCCCATATGGGCTAACGACAACAAGTAACAGTATAAGACGGACCATAGTAAGGTTGATTTACAGTGTATTCGGAAAGTACCGGAAAGTACCCCTTGCCATTTTTCCCCATTTTGTTACATTCCAGCCTTATTCTAAAATGAATTAAATAAATGTTTTTCCCTCATCAATCTACACACAATACTCCATAATGACAAAGCGATAACAGGCTTTAAATGTCTTTTTGCAAATAAACAGAAATAGCTTTTTTACATAAGTATTCAGAACATTTGCTATGAAAACTCAAAATTGAGCTCAGTTGCATCCGGTTTTCATTGATCAATCTTTTATTATTATAATATATATTTTTTTTATTTGTACCCCCTTTTCTCCCCCATTTTGTGGTATCCAATTAGTAGTTACAGTCTTGTCTCATCGCTGCAACTCCAATACGGGAGGCAAAGGTCGAGAGCCGTGTGTCCTCCAAAACACAACCCAACAAAGCCTCACTCTGCCTCTTCACAATGCCCACTTAACCCGGAAGCCAGCTGGACCAATGTGTTGGAGGAAACACCGTGCACCTGGTGACTGTGTCAACATGCACTGCGCCCGGCACGCCACAGGAGTCGCTAGTCCGCGAAGGGACAAGGACATCCCTGCCGGCCAAACCCTCCCCTATCCCGGATGACGTTGGGCCAATTGTACGCCACCCCATGGGTCTCCCGGTCGTGGCCGGCTGTGACAGAGCCTGGAATCGAACCCAGAAACTCTAGTGACACAGTTAGCACTGTGATGCCTTTGATCAAAGACCTGAGTGGCGCAGTGGTCGATCTTGAGATGTTTCTTCAACTTGATTGGACATGGTTTGGAAAGGTACACCTGTCTATATAAGGTCCCATAGTTGACAGTGGATGTCAGAGAAAAACCAAGCCATGATTTCGAAGGAATGGTCTGTATAGCTCTGAGACAGGATTTATGTCAAGGCACAGATTTGGGGAAGGGTACCAAAAAATGTTTGGAACCACCAAGTTTCTTCCTAGAGCTGGCCGCCCGGTCAAACTGAGGAATCAGGGGAGAAGGGCCTTGGTCAGGGAGGTGACCAAGAACCTGATGGTCACTGACAGAGCTCCAGAGTTCCTCTGTGGATATGGGAGAACCTTCCAGAAGGACAACCATCTCTGCATCATTCCACCAATTAGGCCTTTATGGTAGAGTGGCCAGACTGAAGCCACTCCTCAGTAAAAAGGCACATGATAGCCCGCTTGGAGTTTACCAAAAGGTACCGAAAGGACTTTCAGACCATGAGAAACCACATGCTCTGGTCTTTTGAAACCAAGATTGAACTATTTGGCCTGAATGCCAAGTGTCAGATTTGGAGGAAACCTGGCACCATCCCTACAGTGACGCATGTTGGTGGCAGCATCATGCTGTGGGGATGTTTTTTAGCGACACTGACTGGGAGACTAGTCAGGATTGAAGGAAGGATAAACGAAGCAAAGTACAGAGAGATCCTTGATGAAGAGCGCTCAGGACCTCAGACTGGGGAGAAGGTTCACCTTCCAACAGGACAACGACCCTAAGCACACAGCCAAAACAATGCAGGAGTGGCTTCGAGGCAAGTCTCAATGCCCTTGAGTGGCCCAGCCAAAGCCCAGACTTGAACCCTGATCGAACATCTCTGGAGAGACCTGAAAATAGCTGTACTGCTACACACCATCTGACTTGACAGAGCTTGAGAGGATTTGCAAAGAGTGGGAGAAACTCCCCAAATACAGGTGTGCCAAGCTTGTAGCGTCATACCCAAGAAGACCAATCGCTGCCAAAGGTGCTTCAACAAAGTACTGACTAAAGGGTCTGAATACTTGTGTAAATGTGCAAAAATGTCTAAAAACCTGTTTTTGCTTTGTCATTATGGGGTATTGTGAGAGGGGTTGAGGCCATTTTTGCCTTGTTGATAAGACACAGCCAGAGGTCACTAAGTGCACAACTTCTTCATACAATTACAACAACTATCACCATTTGACATGCACCGCAGCATGCACCCATCATCACCATGAAAAAGGGCTTGACAAAAGGGCAAGTGTACAAGGTTTGTGATTATATTGGCATTTCAGGACTATAAAAAGATCGATAACAAAACAAATATGAATCACCAGTGATTAAAAGAAAGTTTACCAGCTAGAGTTTACCATCCAGGCTGTGCACATTCGGCCGCGATTGGGAGTCCCAGAGGGCGTCATCCAGGTTTGGCTGGGGTAAATAGGAATTTGTTCTTAACTGACTTGCCTAGTTAAATAAAAGGTTAAATAAAAATAAATATAATATCCAGCGTGAAACTCAATCTGCGTCTGAAATGGCACCCTATTCCCTTTACACTGCACTACTTGGTCCAAAAGTAGAGCAATAAACAAGGAATAGGACGTCATTTTGGACACAACCACCAACTACGTTTTAGCCAGCAGTCCAGAGGTGAGTATAACAGCTGTAGTGCTGGTATAGTCTTGGTTACACCCAGAGAGATTCTACTTACCTTATGGTCAAACATACCAAGTGGTCTGGACACACTTACTGCTTGGCTAGAACAAAACCCTGCACCCACACCAGCCCTCGGCAGGGTAAGATTTGTGGCCACCCTTGACTGATTCCTGATTCAGCCACTGTTCCCACCCAAAGCAGATATCGAAAACACTTAACAGCTGAATAAATAAATAAATAAATGAATTAAAAAGATCACATTTAAACAAATGAAAGGTTTCTAGAGGTGCTTGAGGCTGAGAGGAGCAGGGAGTGGAGGAGACTAAAGATGAAGTGTCCACAGACCAGCAAACAGTCCTCAGAAGCCTTGTTTATACCTGGTGCTAACACACATCCACACACACCTGTCTGGTAAGACCAGGACAAAGGACTCATGTTAGAACCAGGTATAAATGGTGCTCGAGGCAGAAGGTTTATACTTAATGTCCTTCCTGATGCTTTGTTGTTTCCATAACAGAAAGGGCCTCCAGTTCCCTGGCCTAGCAACGTGGTTGCTAGTCATTGAAATTAAAACAGTAGCATAACAAACGTAATATAGATTTGTTTCACACAATTTCCTCAAGTTGAGACTTCCCTCCCTCCCTCCACTGACTCCCTTACTGTCAGTAATACCAGCAACATAGCGGTCCACTGAACCACTGAGTCTTCAACCTTTTCCTAGGAGTCATCTGAAGGAAACATGTTGGGCTCCCAGGAACCTGGCTCCTGGCCCTGACAGCCTTCGCGGTTTTACCAAAGATGAAGTTTTAATTGCTTTTAGCTGAATTCATCTTGTGAATTTTCCTACAAGCAGCAGGTCATCTTCCAACCAGACCAGATCAGAAGAGGCCCGAGTCAGACAGACCAGACCAGTGGAGAACTGACCAGCATCAATCCACTGAGACCGAAGAAATAGCTATCTAAATGAAATGTAGATTCTAAATGTCGATTTTAAATTCCCCAAAAAGTATAATTCCATTGTACATTCATTGAGGTTTCTGTTAGTTATTTTGATGATGGGTTGTACATTGTTATCACTGGCTGGGTAACCAGCCCTTTGGGAGTCTGAAGGTTTTTCATGCAGGTCCATGGACATGAAAGCTGGTCCACATGTCCTTGAGCGTTCATCCATACACACACTGTGCATGATTGCAATGTAGATTTTGTATGTATGCTTAGGTATATTCGCATACAGGGATACATTCTTAGGGATATATTTGTATAACCATCTGCACCACATACACATAACTGGACATTCCATCTGTTTTGAAAAAAAAAACGTAGTAAGTGTCATTCAGCAGGAATTCTTCAGGCAAAGTTACACTGAAACTGTGTGCTACATGACCGACTGATGACGATGTGTGTGTTAGGGGTGTCAGAGTGCCTTGGTGCTGGTTTGTGTGTGACGCACTGTGTGAGACGGGTTTCTGCGGGTAGCGGCTGTCGTAGTACACCTGGAAGAGAATGGTAATGTCCACTCACACCTGCAGCAGACCACAGGTCCAGAACTGGACAGGAGCCTCGGTCAGCAGGAAGTAACTTGTCTTAAAGGTGTCCCCACTCGTCCACATCATCACCACCTTTATACTGCAGGGAGCGAGGGAGGCGAGAGAACAGAGGGGGTGATAAACAGAATTTCAATGTTGGCAGAGCCAGCGACAGTGGCAGTGTACAAAACATGTCTTGCTTAAAACATACTAAAACTACATACTGTGTACTAATCATACTACATACTATTTATTACAAATGCATGCAGTAAGCAACAAATTAACATGCTCATCTATACTGAGAAGGCGTCACCGAATGCACAATTGCGTTGTTTCCCGCCATTCATTCGTTCGTTTTGCTACAGCCTGTCCTCTTATCTGGTTTAGAGGTCAACCGATTCATCGGAATGGCAGATTAATTAGGGCCGATTTCAAGTTTTCATAACAATCGGAAATCGGTATTTTTTGGACAGCGATTAAAAATTTTTTTTTTACACCTTTAATTAATTAAGCAAGTTATAAAAAAAAAATTACGTTTAAAAGGTAAGTTGCTAGGCAAGTCAGTTAAGAACACATTCTTATTTTCAATGACGGCCTAGGAACGGTGGGTTAACTGCCTTGTTCAGGGGCAGAACGACAGATTTATATCTTGTCAGAACGGGATTCGTTTTTGCCATCTTCCGGTTACTAGTCCAACGCTCTAACCACCTGCCTTAAATTGCACTCCACGAGGAGCCTGCATGGCAGGCTGACTACCTGTTACGCGAGGGCAGCAAGAAGCCAAGGTAAGTTGCTAGCTAGCATTAAACTTATCTTATAAAAACAATCAATCTTAACATAATCACTAGTTAAACTAGTAATATCATCAACCGTGTGTGGTTATCTAGCGTGTCCTGCGTTGCATCTAATTGATGCGGTGCCTGTTAATTTATCATCGAATCACGGCCTACTTCGCCAAACGGGTGATGATTTAGCACTGTCGTTGCACCAAAGCTAACCATAAACATCAATACCTTTCTTTAAAATCAATACACAATTATATATTTTTTAAACCTGCATATTTAGTTAATATTGCCTGCTAACATGAATTTCTTATAATTAGGGAAATTATGTCACTTCTCTTGCGTTCCGTGCAAGCAGTCATGGTATATGCAGCAGTTTTGGCCGCCTGGCTCGTTGCGAACTGTGTGAAGTCCATTTATTTGCCAGAATTGTACATAATTATGACATAACATTGAAGGTTGTACAATGTAACAGTAATATTTAGACTTAGGGATCCCA
The DNA here is from genome assembly GCF_021184085.1 of Oncorhynchus gorbuscha. NCBI lineage: Eukaryota > Metazoa > Chordata > Actinopteri > Salmoniformes > Salmonidae > Oncorhynchus > Oncorhynchus gorbuscha. The sequence goes on along the minus strand of NC_060196.1, from coordinate 35,727,883 downwards.
ACCCGTTAGATAAAATACGGAACGGTTCCATATTTCACTGAAAGAATAAACGTTTTGTTTTGTAAATTATAGTTTCCAGATTCGACCATATCAATGACCAAAGGCTCGTATTTCTGTGTGTTATTATGTTATAATTAAGTCTATGATTTGATATTTGACAGAGCAGTCTGATTGAGCGGTGGTAGGCAGCAGCATGCTCATAAGCATTCATTCAAACAGCACTTTAGTGCGTTTGCCAGCAGCTCATCGCAATGCTTCAAGCATTGAGCTGTTTATGACTTCAAGCCTATCAACTCCCAAGATTAGGCTGGTGTAAACTATGTGAAATGGCTAGCTAGTTAGCGGGGTGAGCGCTAATAGCGTTTCAATAGGTGACGTCACTCGCTCTGAGACTTGGAGTAGTTGTTCTCCTTGCTCTGCAAGGGCCGCAGCTTTTGTGGAGCGATGGGTAACAATGCTTCGAGGGTGACTGTTGTTGATGTGTTCCTGGTTCGAGCCCAGGTAGGGGCGAGGAGAGGGACGGAAGCTATACTGTTACACTGGCAATACTGAAGTGCCTATAAGAACATTCAATAGTCAAAGGTATATGAAATACAAATGGTAGAGAGAGAAATAGTCCTATAATTCCTATAATAACTACAACTTAAAAATTCTTACCTGGGAATATTGAAGACTCATGTTAAAAGGAACCACCAGCTTTCATATGTTCTCATGTTCTGAGCAAGGAACTTAAACGTTAGCTTTTTACATGGCACATATTGCACTTTTACTTTCTTCTCCAACACTTTGTTTTTGCATTATTTAAAACAAATTCAACGTTTCATTATTTATTTGAGGCTAAATTGATTTTATATTAAGGTAAAGGAAGTGTTCATTCAGTATTGTTGTAATTGTCATTATTACAAATTTTAAAAACTAAAATAATAATATTTTTTTTTTTTTTATCAACAAAAACAAAATTGTCCGATTAATTGGTATCGCCTTTTTATGGTCCTTCAATAATTGGTATCGGTGTTGAAAAATCATAATCGGTCGACCTCTAATCTAGTTATCAACTGATTATCAGCTGTTGTCAAACACACGTGGGTCTGAAAACATGTTTTTTCTTCCTTAGTGTGCAGTGATTTCTACTAGATGAAAAGTCAAAACGAGTATGACATCCTGGAATTTAAAGCATACTACATTCTCAAAATGTCACACTATAAAACGTTCTATTTTCGCATACCAAAAAAGCTTACTATTTAGAATGCAACTAGAGGCATTCGGACACTGCCTTAATCCTGACAGAAAGAGACATCATGGGAATCATGGGAAAAGATTAACACAATAACAGACCAAACCGTTTCAGATGGGGATACTGACCCACTATTTCCAAAACAAACTTTTAAAAAGGAAAGATTACTGGAATTCCTTCAAGTTCATTTGCCACCTCAACGCTTCTGGACTTTAGTTTGTGACGAGTGTTTCTTTAGGGCATCATCAACCCTGTTCCTGGAGAGCTACCTTCCTGTAGGTTCTCTCTCCAACCCTGTTCCTGGAGAGCTACCTTCCTGTAGGTTCTCTCTCCAACCCTGTTCCTGGAGAGCTACCTTCCTGTAGGTTTTCACTCCAACCCCAGCTGTAACTAACTGATTCAGTTTATCAACCAGCTAAATATTAGAATCACGTACGCTAGGTTGGGGTTGGAGCGAAAACCTACAGGAAGGTAGCTCTCCAGGAACAGTGATGGAGAGCCCTACTTTAGGGTGAGATGTGGTCACTCCTCTCGGTGTCACTGAGCGGATAGGGAAGTAAAACACTAACAGTTACAGTAGAAGGGTGGTACAGCAGGAGGCCTCTCTGTGCATGTTGTCTACTGTGCAAACACAGCTTTGACAACCCCCTTCTTAGATGAAGAAAGCAGCATTGCTTATTATAATGTGTAAACATAAAGTTTCATGGCAAGCTGGGTTCCCAGGAACTCTGCTCTACTCAGTTTGTTTTTAAAACGAGAAAAGCCTTGACAGAGTGTTGGTGATTATGGATGAAGCATTATAGACTGACAGTAGCCCCAGCTACTCCTCTTCCACCCACCCTCTCTCCTCTTTGTTTGTCACCCCAGGCTTCGTACTGAAGACAAGGACGGAAGGTAAACGCTGACAAGGTTAGGACTGAGGCACAAACACAGTTAGCTAACAGCACTCAGCCTTCAGAAGTGTTTACAATAACTGCCTACCGCAACAACAGTCTTTTCTGAAAGCAGAGGCATCCTTCATCTGCTCTTCTTAATACAACCCGCCTTGTGTCGTGACATTTTGGAGTAGGGCCCTCTGCTCTGAGTGCCAGAGTCAAACCTGACACGTCAGGACTTTCGCTAATCTGAATAGAAACCCATTCATTAAAAGGTGAGGGAGATGGAGAGGCTGAGGGGGGGCCTAATCTAATTGGTGTCAAGGGAAAACTTGGGTAGGGTGTTGTATGGTTGCGGTGTACGTTTAAAATTAAAAATAATTATTCAGACAAAACATTTCTAGGCGTTACAGGGAATGGGTTTCTGCCCTAAGCAAATACACTGATGCCATATTCAATCATGGTATGCAGTACTAGGCCTAATAAATGAATCCATAATAAATCCAATATACATCCTATGAATATTATACTGTATCTGTGAGGTTATAATGATTGGGTCATAACCATACATGAATGTCTAGTATTGAATAGGCCTGGGCGGTATACCGTGTAGGGTAATCTTACCGCTACAGTATACAATGACATTCTAGACAATTCTCTGCTTTCTGTGGCAAGAGTTTGGGGAAGGCTTTCCTGTTTCAGCATGACAATGCCCCCGTGCACAAAGCATCCATACAGAAATTGTTTGTCGAGATCGGAGTGTAAGAACTTGACTGGCCTGCACGGAGGCCTGACCTCAACTCCATCGAACACGTTTGGGATGAATTGGAACTCAGACTGCGAGCCAGGCCTAATTGTTCAACATCACTGCCCGACCTCACTAATCCTCGTGGCTGAATGGAAGCAAGTCCCCACAGCAATGTTCCAACATCTAGTGGAAAGCCTTCCCAGAATAGTCTAATCTGTTTTTCCCCCTTTTGTATCCCAAAGTGTAATGGATTTATACTATAGTTTAGTTGGGAGCTGTAATGCAAAATTTTATGCCAGACGATGACGATGATGAAGAACACGAAGACCGGAGCCGTGTGAGTGACCTACTGTTGTACAGCATGCACCAGGTGACCTAGTTACAGTATGGAATTCACAACTACACATTTACCAGTTAGATATCTTATAACTATCAATTTAATTGTCTAAAAATGTGCTTTTGTTTTCTAATTTACAAGCTAGTTAGCTATCTAGCTAAGTGGTTAGCTTCTTCCAAAATCCAGCATTCGGTTGGTAACAGCAGAAGATCCCCTCCTGTTTTGTGCGTGCAGCAAACCGCGAGTAGCATTTTTGAGTTACTTACATAGTTTAGGTCAGAAACTGTATAAAATGTTTGCAATGTGCTCGTTAGCATTTAGTTAGCATTCTCTATGGGATTTTACATGTACTTGTTAGCATTCCAGGAAACGTCCAGTATTATACGGAGCCATGAGTGCATGGAGCTCTATTCCATCTTATATAGCGCAAGTGAACAGCAAACGTTTTTTTTTTTACAAATAAAAAAACACATTGTGGCACAACATCTCTCCCCCATGTGCCCTACTTGTTGTGTGTATGTACTGACATGTATGTGTAACTGATAGATGCACACACACATTTAAAAACATTATCATGTAGTGAATGTAAATTGGAGTCTTTGTGTCAGACCCCAGTAAGGCTAGCTGTCTCCATTGGCGTCAGCTAATAGGGATCCTTTAAATCAAAATCATTGTTAACCTTCGGATTTAAGATGGGTTTGAAAACAGCTCCCCTTGTGTTCAGTGCTAGTATTACCGAATATCCCTGTATGGCACAAGGTCGGTATGAAGGTATGACAATCTGGATACCGCCTAAGCCTAGTATTGACTACAATGCCAATACTTCTAATATGGTATCACTCTCATAATGTAATTAGTCTGACACTTTATCAATGTTATTGGCAAGGTAACATGTTCAATGATCCATACAAATGAAATTCATGTTTTTTATTGTATTTCTTTTTTCCCTTTATTTAACCAGGCAAGACAGTTAAGAACAAATTCTTATTTTCAATGACGGCCTAGGAACAGTGGGTTAACTGCCTGTTCAGAACGACAGATTTGCACCTTGTCAGCTCAGGGATTTGAACTTGCAACCTTCCGGTTAATAGTCCAACGCTCTAACCACTACGCCACCCTGCCGCCCCATTGATGAAGATTTGATGCATCGAGGCCACAATGGTGGCTTCAAAGTAAGAAGACAATTCTCTAGCAGAAGCTACTTAGCAGATATTCAGAAGGGTTTGGAGGTAATTATCATCAGGCTCATTAAAGGGTAACAGGTTCACCCCTCAACCCAAACACAGCCCCCATCGCAGTCTGTCTAATAGCTCGCACCCACAGGATGAGGGGAGAAGGAGGAGTGGGACCTGTCAAATCTTCTACATTATTCATGTCTCCATCTTCACCTCCCACCACCTAGCTCCCATTTAGCCCTTTCAGTTGTAACAAACTTTTTAATAACCTTACCCTGCATCTACTCATACTCCCCCTCCCCCTTGCATCTTTCTCTCCCTCCATCCTCCCCCTCCAAGGTACGAAACATGTTAGTCCTGGGGAAGAGGAGCAACATTTCTTTATTTTCTCTCAGAGTGCTGACATACAGTTTGGGCCAGCCCAGTGTGTAATGATGTGAAAGCTGGTTTGAGGGTTTTATCAGTCCTCCTGCTGCTGACTGTCTACGTCCCAAAGGGCACCCTATGTAGTGCACTACTTTTGACCAAAGCCCATCTATATAGGGAATGGGCCATTTGGGACACGCACTCAGAGAGAATGCCGGGAGGTCGGGGACGGAGTCAGAACATACCTGGGAGATGATTCTAGAAGTCCCCAGCCACTTACAGAAGACTGACTAGGAGGTTAAATAAAAAGTATATATATCGGATGTGGTGGAGGATGAAAGATGCTCTGCATTTCATCAGGTAATCAGCAGCTCCAAAGCCGGGGGGGGGGGGGGGTATGTTTCTGCTTAGACAAGTTGTCGCAGACTAGTCTGACAAGGTAGTGATGTAGTGTTGTTGAATGCAGACAGAGACTTGTATACTGAATTGATTTATTGGTCAAACAGTCAGACGGCAGGCTAAATAAGGAAGTCTCCCAGAGTGCTATCTGTCCTTGTGAAACAGCATATACAGAGAGGACTTATAAGGGCAGTCAGTCAGTAGGTGGTCTGCAGAACCTGTCCCTCCATGTTTCATTACCTGAATCTCAGGCCAGGGGCCCAGACACCAGCACCCCAGTCTCCCAGACACCAGCACCCCAGTCTCCCTGCCTCGCTCCCCCCACACCCCGCACCCCCCCCCACCCACCCACCCCAGTCTCCCCTGCCTCGCCACCCCCCACCCCAGTCTCCCCCGCCTCGCCACCCCCACCCCAGTCTCCCTCGCCTCGCCACCCCCACCCCAGTCTCCCCCGCCTCGCCACCCCCCGCCTCGCCACCCCCACCCCAGTCTCCCCCGCCTCGCCACCCCCCACCCCAGTCTTCCCGGTCTCGCCACCCCCCACCCCAGTCTCCCCCACCCCAGTCTCCCCTGCCTCGCCCCCCCCACACCCGCATCCCCCCCACCCACCCCAGTCTCCCTGCCTCGCCTCGCACCCCCACCCCCACCCCAGTCTCCCACGCCTCGCTCCCCCCACCCCAGTCTCCCCCGCCTCGCCACCCCCCCACCCCAGTCTCCCCGCCTCGCCACCCCCCACCCCAGTCTCCCTCGCCTCGCCATCCCCAACCCCAGTCTCCCCCGCCTCGCCACCCCCGCCACCCCACACCCCAGTCTCCCCCGCCTCGCCACCCCCACCCCAGTCTCCCCCGCCTCGCCACCCCCCACCCCAGTCTCCCTCGCCTCGCCACCCCCAACCCCAGTCTCCCCCGCCTCGCCACCCCCCGCCACCCCCCACCCCAGTCTCCCCCGCCTCGCCACCCCCCACCCCAGTCTCCCCCGCCTTGCCACCCCCCACCCCAGTCTCCCCTGCCTCGCTCCCCCCACACCCGCATCCCCCCCACCCACCCCAGTCTCCCCTGCCTCGCCTCGCACCCCCACCCCCCACCCCAGTCTCCCACGCCTCGCTCCCCCCACCCCAGTCTCCCACGCCTCGCCACCCCCCACCTCGCCACCCCCACCCCAGTCTCCCCCGCCTCGCCACCCCCCACCCCAGTCTCCCCCGCCTCGCCACCCCCACCCCAGTCTCCCTCGCCTTGCTTTCCCCACCCCAGTCTGGACCAGTCTCTGAACATAACATCAAAACACACTCTGTTCTACTCATAGACATTAACGTCATTGGTTCGACTTCTCCTGTCGTTTTGTGTTCATTGCTGCCCTGCTACACACAGACGCATGCACACCCACACACCGCTGGAGACTGGTGTTATGCCAAAGTGCCATCATTTCTACACACAGAGAGGCTGAGAGGGGCAGCCACACACACACACACACTACATACAGCAGTCTCCAAAACCACTGGTCAAACCAACCTCACGCTAAATCACCACACCAGGAAATATTCACAACATAATTCCTCTCATCTAAAGTGGCCACAGGGGATACATGCAGCAGGATTATTATTATGTGTTTTGTAATTTACTATGGAACAGAGTTTCATCTTCAAACATTTCACACAGCCCTGTAGTTAAGCCTCAAATTCAAATTCATTCATTGTCTTTGACCATGGAGCTTGTTTTGACCTTGGAGCTTAGTTTGACAATGGAGCTTTAGAACAAACATTTTCTCCTCAAGGTCATTCAGCTAATCAGAACTCTCATTCATCCCCTTAAAACAAATACAGGATCGAGTGCAGAGGTAAAGTAACCTAGCAACAGCCTACCATAAACCCCAGTCCAAAAACTGCCTGAACAGGTACAAAACAGTGGGAGAGAGAGGGGGCGGACGAAGTACAGACACCTAACAGAGCAGAGCAGGCAGAGAGAGAGAGAGAGCAGGACAGAACAGGCAGAGCCACTGCTGAGCAGATAACGCCACACTGAGATCTGCTCTTCACGGAGTCTGTTTGTACTGGGGACAGGACACGGGGCCAGGCACAGACACAGAGCCAGGCACAGAGCCAGGCACAGACACAGAGCCAGGCACAGACAAAGAGCCAGGCACAGACAAAGAGCCAGGCACAGACAAAGAGCCAGGCACAGGTGTGTGCACACAGCAGACATGGGGTTGACTTGGCAGCCTTGAAGTAAATACATGATTTGAAGCTGTACTGTAGCAATAGAAATGGAGGACTATATTCACATCAACTTTCAACTTAATTTCCCATCAAACCATGACAAGACAGATCAGCATTCACTTCCTGTAGACCAGCCTCCCCTATAATCTCTTCCCCCAGCCAACATCCACCATTATAGCAGCCATGTTGGGTCACCTATGGTCCCCAGTCGCCTTCCTCTTTGTGTTGTAGTTATGATCTGTTTGGTAACTGTCTGCTAGAGGGGTCTTGCGCCTAGCTCTGACTGGTAGTGATGGAAAAGCAGAAGCATGCCTATAGCATCATTTGTCACAAATGGCACCCTTTTCCCTAATGGGCCATGGTCAAAAGTAGTGCACTATATAGTGTCATGACTTTGGCCTGTGGGTAAGGTTTATGACCACCCCATAAATACCATTCTCCCCTCTCCCTCTCTTGACTCTACTGAAGGACTCTTGAATAGCCTTTGTTAAACAGAGAGCCTGGAAACATCAAACAAGTGAGGGGAAAGGAACCATATTTCGGTAATAGAAACGGTTGAAAATATGCGTTGGTACTTAATGAATATGATGTCAGTACGGTTGTCATCTGAGACATTATGACTGATGACAGGACGACATAACTAGAATGTGTAGACTTTCACAGATATAGGGAGGTAATTTAGAATGCATAAGATACTGTATTTACCATAGCATGGCTTCTTCCTTTGTTCCTCAGTCTTCCCGCTCTTTCACTCACACCCAACCCCCTTTCCTTTGTGTAACCAGAAATTGTCGGCTCCGTCCAAACGATTAATATTGACTGCTATTGGTGTAAAATATTACTAGGTCTTTCAGAGTTTATTCGGAAAATAACAGCTCTTGTGGTGCCCCGTCTTTCTAGTTAATTACATTTACATGATTAGCTCAATCAGGTAAAATTAATTAAAGAGAAAGGATTTTATAGAATTGCATGTCATAGCACTTAATACGTCATAGCCAAAGACACGAGAATAGGGAATAGGGTGCAATTTGGGATGCAGTTCTGTTGTCATTAATCATCTCTGGACCTGACTGGCATGGCATGTTCTGAGGTTTGGCTTAACCAATTGATTATTTTATTTAAAAAAAGGTATATTTGTTATTATGTGTCATTGATAATCAATATGGTAATGAGCTACTCAATCTTTCTATTTTTAGCGATATATTATTTCGCGCATATTAGTCTGATGCGTGGTCATTCAGAGACTATTTCAATTGTGTGTGTACATGTCTGTGTGTGTGTGTGTTGGTCATGGCTAGTCACTACAGCATGACTCACAATAAGAACACGGAGAACAGAGCCACAAAACTAAATGATGACAGCAACGGCACTAAAGCTTGCATTATTGAACATCTCCATAATCATTATGATGATGATGATGATAACAGCATTAGAATGGAGCATTAACAATGAAGGTTCATGTTTTAAATGGATTTAATTGTCTCAGTGTGAATCCGGCCTAAGGATTTAATCGCTGGGGCAATGAAGGCAGTAAAAAGCCAATTAATTCAACAACTTAAGACAAAATCTAAGGAGGCTTCCTGTTCAAAACAAAGTCATCCGTTTAAATCATATAAACCAAACAATATCTTCACTTCTAGTAGAAAATCCTTTCACTGAATGAACTAAATTCAGTCCCAGGCGGGTCTGTGAATTACATACCCAAGTGTTTAAGTGTTCCATAAATGAGAGAGAATTTATACACAGGTCTGCAGATTAAAATTAAAAGACCAGTTTGAAGTAACAGATCTCATATTATAAACTGGGTGGTTCGAGCCCTGAATGCGGTATACCACGGGTATGACAAAACATTTATTTTTACTGCTCTAATTACGTTGGTAACCAGTTTATTTAAGCAATAAGGCACCTCGGGGGTTTGTGATAAATGGTCAATGTACCACGGCTAAGGGCTGAGCCTAGGCACTCCGCGTTGCACTTAAGAACAGCCCTTAGCCGTGGTATATTGGCCATATACCACACATCCTCGGGCCTTATTGCTTAAATTAACCACTGAAGCTCAGCAGCTGGGATATGAAGAGTAAGGAAGCAAGAGATGGGATGAAAGAGAGTGAATATCAAGTGAGAGAAAGGGAAGACAACTGAATGGCGGCTGTAGTGTGCGTTTCGTCCTCACCTCATCCCCTCAGTACTCTTGTTCTGGTAGTTACAGTAGAGCTGCGGCGTCCCCAGCATGGCCTCAGCGAAGACAGCCAGGAAGCCCAGGGTCTCTACGAACACAGAGGAGTCCAGCAGCAGGTACGTGATGTTCACGCTGCTGGCGGCCTACACCACCACACACTGCATGTAGTCCACGAAACGACTCCACGACCAGAAGTGGCTCCATTCAAAGTCTGAGGCAGACAGACACATGCAAAGATCGTGTCTTTACTTGTCTCCTACAAACAGTGATAAAACTAACAGTTCTTAACCTTTTCAGCTCGATTTATCTCCATAATAATACACTGGCTTTTGAGAAGATCATAATAAAAGCATCGCGTGTGACGCGAGACAAGGACACATAGCTGCATGGAAAATGCATTTGGAAAACCCTGAATGATTTACTGTAAAATGTTTCTGCCTCACCAAATGTTCCCTTAAGTTAGTTTTTGCTTTGTTCCCTTTTCATCAGGGGAATAAACGACAAAAAATAAACAACAAAGTTGAGTTTAAGTCATGAATTCAACATGAAGATTATAACAAACTGCAGGACTGCAATACAATCTATAGTGACGTCTCAGCTCGGAGACTGGCACTGCCACAACACATTGTTCTGCCTCAACCTTTAACCTATACAGGTACCCAAAAACAAATCGTAAACACAATCAGCGAACGGATAAGAAGGTTAGCGAGGAGGTTGCATCCTTGTTTGGAGTGCTGAGGATAATGTTATGTCAAAATGTCAAATGTTTATTGTCTTCATTGATGCCTTCCCTGCTGTCAACACTGAGCTGCACGTAACGTATTTGAATACTTCTCGGAGCCTGACCCTGCTCTAAACAACGTTAAGGTGTCGCTGAACGGAGGGGGGAGAAGAGGTGGCGAGAGAGGGGGGGGGGTCCACTGTGCAGTATCTTCAATAGGATTTTTACAACCCTCTACCTCCATGATGAAATTAGAGATTCTACTGATCTAAAAGACAAGCTCCTTGATATTCCGACTTCAACACACCTAAACTAAATAAAAGTGAGCAATTTGAACAAACTCATGCAGTTTGCACCTTTCTGATTCAGAGGGGTTGGATTAAATGCGGGAGACATTTCAGAATGTATGCACACATCACTGTAAGTCGCTTTGGATAAAAGCGTCTGCTAAATGGCATATATTATTATTATTATTAGGTGAACGCGTTCAGTTGTACAAGTGACTAGATATCCCCCTTTCATCTAAAATGACATGGTGGATTTGGTTTCCTACCCTTTTCCATAATCACATTGCCTTCTGATACACACGAAGAGGTACGACACCTTACATTACCCGTCCTGCTGACTTACTGAGACTGATTGCATTCTAGAGTGGAACAACTAATAGGTTTGACATGTCAATTTAATGTATTTTATTGAAATACTGATGTTAAACTGGTCTGAGATTTACATGGGATTTCTGACTAATACGCATTGCAGACAGGTGTATATGTGAGAGTCAGGGTGTGCATGATCGATCATCATGTCTATGGTCTGCAACTCAAAAAGCACCCAATCAGGGTCCTGCTAGCAGTCTGAGCTGTATACAGGATCTAAAGGAAATGTACGCCCAGAGATGAGTGTATTGGGGATAACAACATAAAGGAGTACTAAAACCCATCCTCCGCAGACACACCACAGAATAGAAATGTTACTTCCTGGTTCCCAACGTGAAAGAAATTAGAGGGAAATTGCTTTTTGTAGTGATAGAAGAGAATTGTTTCAGGTGTTAACAGCAGTACCTTAGCGTGCGACACCCAACTGTGCCACTCACCTACCCTGGGGTGCTCTCACTCCCCTCCTCCTCTCCTCTTTCATTCCTCTGTTTACTCTGACACGGTGCCACTGTGTGTGTGTGTGTGTGTGTGTGTGTGTGTGTGTGTGTGTGTGTGTGTGTGTGTGTGTGTGTGTGTGTGTGTGTGTGTGTGTGTGTGTGTGTGTGTCCACCACGGGGACAATGTGGGGGAGAGTGCTGGCTTCATGTCAAAACGTACCCGCTGTTGCCCGTGCACAACACGCACACACGCTTTCTGCTCACTGAGCAATGGTAAATGTGTAAGCAGGCAGGCATGTGCCAGAGCTAGATATTGTTTTGCAGTAGTTTATCTCCCCAGGACATTAGTTAGAGGGTGTCGTTTAGCCTGCCAGGTCTACACTTCCCATAATCACATGTTGTCAATCATGTAATTCATAGTCCATAATCATGCAGAGAAAACAGCTACCTAAAAAATGGTCTAGAAAAAAAAAAGAACCTGCTTTTTGGGGCTAAGTCAAAGCAAGGTGTGTGAGGAGAGTAGGATGTGAATCGGAAGGGTACCAATGAATCACACCTTACAGGAGAGAGTGATGACTAATAAGCAACAAAAGATTATATAAGTAGACTATTCTCAATGCACCTGTTCGCTGCCCCTGTCCTCCCTGACTGTCCCTGTCCTCCCTGACTGTTCCTGTCCTCCCTGACTGTCCTCCCCGACTGTCCCTGTCCTCCCTGACTGTTACTGTCCTCCCTGACTGTCCCTGTCCTCCCCGACTGTCCCTGTCCTCCCCGACTGTCCCGGTCCTCCCCGACTGTCCCGGTCCTCCCCGACTGTCCCGGTCCTCCCCGACTGTCCCGGTCCTCCCCGACTGTCCCGGTCCTCCCCGACTGTCCCGGTCCTCCCCGACTGTCCCTGTCCTCCCTGACTGTCCCTGTCCTCCCTGACTGTCCCTGACCTCCCTGACTGTCCCTGACCTCCCTGACTGTCCCTGTCCTCCCCGACTGTCTCTTTACCAGTACACAGGCCTAATAACCAACTCCCCTCACATCTCTGGTAGTGCCAAATACTCCTCAACGCTCCTATTCGCTGGTCCAACTGTCAACAAACATCCTAAAAAGGGAACAGAATAGAAGACAAACAATAGCATGTGATTTGAATTAGAATTTTGATGCAGAGTGAAACTAAATGTATCCCTGGATCTGTAGAACACTACCACAAAGCTGAGAAAGATGATCCAAACTAGACCGCCGTTTGAGCAGCTCAATACATTTGACTTCCACCTGGGGTAGGTAATCCGTAGGTTTACTCATACACCTAAACGTCGTACTCTCTTAACCTGAACGACCTCTTTAAAGTCAACCTTCCCGTCGGCCTGACAGCCGTCTCATAAACCAGATTAAGATCCTATCATAACCAGTCACTAACTTCATAATACCAGAACTACCTTGAGGATCTTTAACAAACAGATATGCTGAGATCCAGGGTACAGTCTCCATGCTTGCACGCACAATACACAAACACACATTACCAATTGACAGGGGCGGAGGCAGAGACATAATGGTCTTGTGAAGTCGTTACCCTAAATTCACAGCCAATTTAACCCAGAACATGTTCCAAAGAAACAGTCCACTGACGCAGGGAGGGAGGAAAGAGTTTGCTCTCGGTTTGAACTCACAAGGAGGAAGCTTAATGCACATCTCCAGAGTGATTGGGACATAATTGTTTTTGATTGGACAACCTGCCGCGATAATGGAGCCTGGAGAGAGAGCCTCAGAGGGGAGCCAGCTCTGTTCGTACTGTGATGTACAAACAGTTCAATACAAGCACAAAACACACACAACAACGTTTGGAATATACAGAAATATTCTGGTTCCACGGGTCCGTATTACACTTCAGTGGTAATGTGTCAGAATACTGATTCGTTAGTCTCAGTTTGACACTCACATTTACAGCTTCAGTGAAAGCAGGTGAAATGTTATTGAAATACTCAATTGTAGCCAAACTCAAAGCCCGAAACTCCAACAAAGATAAGGAGACGTCAGAACTATCTGTTACTCCCAAACTACATTGAGACAATCGCCTTTTAGGAAGTTCGCCAGAGAGTTGTTGGCTGAGGAATTCCTCTTTCCTCTCTCATCAATAGTGAATTACAACATGCCTCTCCTTCATATCTCTTCCTGGATTAATCAATAGATGAACAGACCCATACGTGTATAGCAGACAGACGAGCAAAGGTTCTGTCAATGATAATCAAGGTTGGCAGAGAGAGGTGATGGATTGCCAGAGAGACTGCGAGAGGCCGGCCAGGAAGACTGCTGAGAGGCCGCACAGGCCAAGGAGGTAGAGGCAGGGGCAAAGAGAGAGGCAGAACCAGAGAAGAGGAAGGAGGTCTGGGAGACAGAGATCCCGGAAAGCAGAGAGGCTGAGCTCCAGATCCAGCCCAAAGCCAGGCAGAGGCCAAGGAGAACACAGCCTGGCTCTGGTTCCAGCTCCACTGCCAAGAAATGTGCCAACTGAACTCTGGTTCCACTGCCAAGTGCCAACTGTTTCATGTACAGTCCAGAACCATGATCGTACATGTGGCACACAAAACGGCAGCTTTTAAAATGTGTTTATTTATTTAACTAGGAAAGTCAGTTAAGAACTAGTTCTTATTTACAATGGAAGGCCAAGCCCTCCCCTAACCTGGATAACGCTGGGCCAATTGTGGGCCACCATATGGGACTCCCGATCACGGCCGGTTGTGATACAGCTCGGGATCGAACCAGGGTCTGAAGTGACGCCTCTAGGACTGTGATGCAGTGCCTTAGACCGCTGCACACTCGGGAGCCCCTTTTGACGAGGTAAGTTGAAGTCAGAATTAAGCTTTTTCTCCTGTGATGAGAAGAAAGCCAGCTTACCATACCACTGGAGTTGTGCTGTAGAACAACATCATGCTGGGTGAAAAACAATTTGATAAGTTGTAAGAAGTTGGCAACAACTCCACCAGTTAACTCCTAGTTCCCAATCACAAACACACAACTCCAAACACAGAGGCTGAATAAAGGGTGAAAATGTATTTTTGATTTCTGAAACAAATATCTCAGACAGTCTGCACCTTTCTCTGCAACTATCATTGGATTCTACAATGCATAATCAATCAAAGAGAGAAGACAAGTGAACCTAATAAAGCGTGATGGATAGCCGTTCTGAGAAGGCAAATTACATCACAGTCAGTGAGGACTATGGCCAATATACAACACAGAGCATTTACTGCATCTTCACAGGCACTGTGGGCATTTGTTATTTCCCAGCACCACCTACTGTTCACATAGAGGATAGCAACTGCTCTCCAAGTACAAAGCAGCAGTGTCAACTTGAACTTAACACGACATTGAGATCCATTGTTAGTAAATCCATATTTATGATGGGCATCACACGCTACTCACACAAACAAAGTTCTCAGCACAATGAAACGGGTACAATTGAGCGACTGAAAGGTTGCGAGACTCCGTTCTCTCAACATTATAGCAGCTGGTCCTCAGCCCCTCTCAGCTGCTATAATGTAACAAGAGGGAGTTGAAACAAAGGGCAAAGATAGAGGTAGAATAACAAAGAGAGAGCTAGGAAGACCACAGTCTCTAACGGTCCCATCTGAGTTGTCTGTGCCTCTTCAGCAAGCTGGTGTGAATCCAAGTCATCATTGTTGTTTTACCAGACAGGACCACAGAGGAGAGGCCATGGGTAGTGCACATTAGCTTTCACATGCAGCATTTAATACAATTCTTGTCGTCACGCTATCGAAAACAACAAAAAACACTGAGCATAGTTAATTTCAAACCAAGAAACAGTCAAATCATGACTTTTCTAGCCACAAAATAGCCGAGCAGTTAAGTCTCACGGTCAATAACATTAAGTAAACAGCAACAATCAGTCTCAATACATATGGTTAGTCAATATATAGGAGTCTAGAATGCATGCATTTTAATGTTCTGAGTAAGAATCTGAGTCATCACAATCAGACATCGCAACGAACTGAAGCTAAATTCAATTTCCATGAACAATCACTGCAATACATATGCATGCTATAGTAAACTAATATCAGAAGCATAAAAAGTGTTTCACACACCAACACACTTCAAGCTATTGACTATAGCTAACATGCATTGTGAACTTCCATGTGAACACTATAACAACTATATTGGTTCTTCATGAATCACAAATATGATGAGGAAGGATCACATGCGATGCAGGAGGATGCATGCCATGTTAGTGCAGGAGGATGCATGCCAGGTTAGTGCAGGAGGATGCATGCCAGGTTAGTGCAGGAGGATGCATGCCAGGTTAGTGCAGGAGGATGCATGCCAGGTTAGTGCAGGAGGATGCATGCCAGGTTAGTGCAGGAGGATGCATGCCAGGTTAGTGCAGGAGGATGCATGCCAGGTTAGTGCAGGAGGATGCATGCCAGGTTAATGCAGGAGGATGCATGCCAGGTTAATGCAGGAGGATGCATGCCAGGTTAATGCAGGAGGATGCATGCCAGGTTAATGCAGGAGGATGCTGATGAGTTAGTGGCAGTTAGTACTCTAAATGGAGCAATAACAGAGGGAGTGCCACATAAGTCCATGTAGTAAGGACAGAAAGAGCGAGTTTAAGGGAGGAAGGAAGATGAATGACTGGATGGCAGAGAGAGACAGATGGCACCTACCCAGAAAGAACTTCTCAGGGACTGTTACAAAATAAGAGGAAAGGGCGAAAAGAGAGCTTGGTTTCCCTAAAGAGAGGTAGGTTTCCCTAAATAGAGCTTGGTTTCACCTTGTGCTACAGACCAGAACTGACCCACAGTGTCAAGTGAGGAGAGGTTTATTCTTGACCATACGGTTAGTGATTTCAAAACGACGACCCCCATAACTAATTCCCTGTAGGAATTAACAGAGTTGAAATCTCAATGTTTGTTTTAAGTCAGAGTTGAAACCTCAACGTTTGGGGTCGGACAAAGTAGAAACCTCAAATGTTGACCAGAGTTGAAACTTCAACATTTGTTTTACGTCTGACAGAGTTGAAACCTCCACGTTCGTTTAAAAGTTTGACTGATCTCAAACCAACTGACCCACCTCCCATGATCCTGCCAATTTGATTGGTTACCAAACTCTGGATTGAGGCCCCATGAGTGCAGCACCGAGAGTTTAATGTTCTAATATTGCTTTGGCAGAGGAACACAGGTGTAGATCAGTCAGTCAGTGTATATAGCCAACAGGCTGAGGAAGGGCATTATGAGCCAGATACAGCAGCCACCTCTAGTTCCGCAACAGATCAAATCTAATTCTATTGATAATCCACATCCTGTTATTATGGCAATATTTAATATGAAGAATGTTCATGTTTAGCATTTTATATTTTCCCTTTCTGTAATACACATGAATCTATCAGTCTTCTGTTTGTGCAAAGGTGCGGGTGAATTTTATTTTTCACCAGATTAGTCTCATTGAGATTAACAATATATTTTACAAGCGAGACCTGGCCGAAAATAGCAGCACACAAAGTTGCAGACACATTTACAACATAAAACACACAGCAATACCATTTTAAAAAACAAAACATCCATTTACACATTGAACAGCAAGATGGTTTGGGAAAGTGTGGTGCAGCTCGGGGTCAAAGCATTGACAGCCCCCTGCATCATCAGTGTGAATATTCTGAATTGTTTTCATATCTCTGTTGATAGTATTTGACACCAGACTGGAGGTGCAAGGCCCGAGAACACACTGATTATTACTGTATTTTGTGACAATGATTCTGCAGCAGCTAACAAATCAATGCCTTTTTGTTTTTCTACAAGCCTCTCGGGCTGGTGTTTACAGAACATGTGGTGTTGTCTGATTAGGACATTAAGGGCCTGTCTCCAAGAGGCCAGTTACATACTTCTCTGCTCCTGTGTGGGATATTGTTCTCCATTTTGTAATAAACTGGATAGATTTATTTTAATTGAGTTTATCTGTGACTCCTCTTCTCTTTCGTTCACCTGGAAATTCCTATTACAAAGACGAACTAGAGGTGTACAGTACAAGGCCGCGTTCAGTAGGCAAATGGTTTCAAACATTGCAGATAGAAAATGTCATGAAGAGCCAACATGTGACATAATATGATTTACTGCTAAAACCACTTAAATCTAACCGCACACACTCACAGAGATAAACCCCCCAGCTTATGCTACATGTCAAAGGCATGTTTGATCTACAGGTTGGTGATAAAACCAAGCATTATCAGTAGCTCACGCCACGATGCGAACAGAGGCTATGAACTGATTATAAAGCCACAAAGAGGAGCTAGGAACCGGGAGGTTAAAGACACGTGTGAAGAGGTGAGTAAGGACAGGCCAGGGAGGAGGATACTGACCTGTGAATGAACGTTTCTGGAGTTCAGTGTTTCTGGAGTCTGGAGTTCGGTGGCCACACGGACGTTGGTACACAGGTCGAGCCTGCTCAACATGGTGGCGATCACGACCATGCTCTGCCACAGGAGTGGTGTCTCAAAGTAGCGCCCAAACCTGGACAGAGAAGACCGGGAGGGAGGGACTAGTCAGGCTCAAGGGCAGTAATAAAGTTCCCGCGCTGGAGACAATAGGGATTTGTTGAAACCAAGCCAGAACTGTGCTATCCAAACTCATATGACTATTCAGTGAGAGGCCGTGTCATTTTCAAACACTGTAAATTCTGAAGGGCCAAATAGTTGACGTCTGTCTGTTCTTTAAAATGCACTCCGTCTACAGCCTTCACATGCATCAATGCACATTTGGAATAATATGCAACAAGTGTACCACACCTGTGGCAAAACTTACCTGAACAGTATACGTAGGATGTTGGCCACCAGTAGGACGAGGCAGACATAGGTGGAGAATCCCTCTGCGTTCTGTGTCTGTCTGATGTCCCTGTACTGGGGGATGTAAAGGCACCACTCCACCAAACACCATAGCCCCCGCAGCAGTCCATGCCACCAGTTGGTTCAGGACATACATGAGCTGCTCAAACATCTCATCGTCCATGTTCTCTCTCTGTTCTCTAGTCTACCAGAGCACAGCAAAACACGGGAAGTGCCAAAGGGCTGTGCAAAGTTCTAGTGAACTGCACTTGCCTTTCGATAAAGCGGTGAAGCCTAGTCAGAGAATGTGGATAGAGTGGTGCCTTTGGATGCTTATTTACAGTCAACTACCGGATCAATAACTATTGAAGGGGACATAATGATGCCTTCCTGACATTGAAAAAAAAAGTCCCTTCTTTCAACTTGGATGTAATGCAGGAAGAACTGTGTCCATCAATTATGTTCTATTGAACAGTTTAGCGTAAAATCCAGAGGGTCTACTTTAGCAGAAATCCAGAGGGTCTACTTTAGCAGAAATCCAGAGGGTCTACTTTAGCAGAAATCCAGAGGGTCTACTTTAGCAGAAATCCAGAGGGTCTACTTTAGCAGAAATCCAGAGGGTCTACTTTAGCAGAAATCCAGAGGGTCTACTTTAGCAGAAATCCAGAGGGTCTACTTTAGCAGAAATCCAGAGTTGAAATGACGAATTGATCGTGTATCAATAAACATTCACGTGGCGCTACTGATACTAATGTAAATATATGAGAGGTTAGAATAGCACAATCTAACAAGTTGAATGTTACAATTGAGCACATCGTTGGCCAGAAAACTCAAACTTGCAGCAGGTCGGTCGACCAATCAAATGAATGCAATATTATTTAAAAGCAGCTTCGATTTACTGGCTTGATCGCGATTTGTATAGAAAACTAAAAGTCGACGCTCGACATTTCCTTTACAGTTGTCCCTAGGCTAGTCGAAGCGACTCAAATCCCCAGTGCGCTAGATGGGTTTGCAGTTTTAACTGGACGGCAGCAGGAATCCATGCAGCACATAACTATTATTTACAAAATCCCTTTTATCTGGAAAATATAATTCCAGCTAAAATCGAGAGAGCATGAACTGACCCGAAAGTACTAAAACACCTGCGTCCACCGCCTCTCTCCCCGCCCTAAAAACCAAAAGATTAAAAAACAAATTATACGAAAGATCGAGCAGCGCTACCGTGGACGTTAAAATCGTCACTCCCTATTTTGCCAAGATCTGTGTCTGGTTTCATGGTCCGAGACAGAATTAATTTGGAAGGGGACATCTACCACTTCTTAGTATATGTATAGCCTATTGTACTTGTCCTATTTTGAGGTGTTGGACATAGGCCTATATTTGTGTATTTGTACTTTTCTTACATCATTATCATGTTTAGAATAAGGGATGATTGCAGTGTGCCCAGATTAAGAAACTTTGCTGAGTTTACATAATGGTGGATGACTGTCATCTGTCAGAGAATAACATTCTAAATGGATGGTCTCTTATATATAAAAAAACTGTCATGGGGTCCCAAAGGATCTGAAATATCCATTGCGATCAGATCAACACAGAGAGGTGCATCTAAGGGTTTTAACTTGGTGTCCTGAGAGAAATGCCTGAAGGTCATCAATCATCACAAAGCTGGAACATGTTGGTAAAAGTCAGAAAAGTCAGCAACAGAAAGGAATTGGTGTTTAAAACGAGACTGAAACAAAAAAGTTGAGCCTACCGTTCTGTAGTCCATTCCTCTTAAATGTTGTTTCAGTTTGACTACCAACCATTCTGTGCTGTATAACCACGCCTAGTAGGCCACAATGCATTAGCTATACTGAACAGAAATACAAATACAACAATTTCAACGGTTTTACTGAGTTACAGTTCATAGGAAATCAGTCAATTGAAATAAATAAATTAGGCCAGGTGCAGTCATGGTGAAGTAGCAGGTGAAGATGTGGAGGTCCTGGACTGGCGTGATTACATGTGGTCTCTGGCAACAGCTCTGGTGGACATTTCTGCGGTCAGCATGTCAATTCCAAGCTCCCTTAGACATCTGTGGCATTGTGTTGTGTCACAAAACGGCACATTTTAGAGTGGCCTTTCATTGTCCCCAGCACAAGGTGCACCTGTGTAATGATCATGCTGTTTCATCCGCTTCTTGATATGCCACACCTGTCAGGTGGATGGATTATCTTGGCAAAGGAGAAATGCTCAATAACAGGGATGTAAACACATTTGTGCACAACATTTGAGAGAAATACGATTTTTGTGCGTATGAAACATTTCTATATTTTATTTCTCTGTATATATCAATGATGTTGCTCTTGCTGCGGGCGATTCCCTGATCCACCTCTACGCAGACGACACCATTCTATATACTTTCGGCTGTGCTATCTAACCTCCAAACGAGCTTCAATGCCATACAACACTCCTTCCGTGGCCTCCAACTGCTCTTAAACGCTAGTAAAACCAAATGCATGCTTTTCAACCGATCGCTGCCTGCACCCGCATGCCCGACTAGCATCACCACCCTGGATGGTTCCGACCTTGAATATGTGGACATCTATAAATACCTAGGTGTCTGGCTAGACTGCAAACTCTCCTTCCAGACTCATATCAAACATCTCCAATCGAAAATCAAATCAAGAGTCGGCTTTCTATTCCGCAACAAAGCCTCCTTCACTCACGCCGCCAAGCTTATCCTAGTAAAACTGACTATCCTACCGATCCTCGACTTCGGCGATGTCATCTACAAAATTGCTTCCAACACTCTACTCAGCAAACTGGATGCAGTTTATCACAGTGCCATCCGTTTTGTCACTAAAGCACCTTATTCCACCCACCACTGCGACTTGTATGCTCTAGTCGGCTGGCCCTCGCTACATATTCGTCGCCAGACCCACTGGCTCCAGGTCATCTACAAGTCCATGCTAGGTAAAACTCCGCCTTATCTCAGTTCACTGGTCACGATGGCAACACCCACCCGTAGCACGCGCTCCAGCAGGTGTATCTCACTGATCATCCCTAAAGCCAACACCTCATTTGGCCGCCTTTCGTTCCAGTACTCTGCTGCCTGTGACTGGAATGAATTGCAAAAATCGCTGAAGTTGGAGACTTTCATCTCCCTCACCAACTTCAAACATCAGCTATCTGAGCAGCTAACCGATCGCTGCAGCTGTACATAGTGTATTGGTAAATAGCCCACCCATTTTCACCTACCTCATCCCCACACTGTTTTTATTTATTTACTTTTCTGCTCTTTTGCACACCAATATCTCCACCTGTACGTGACCATCTGATCATTTATCACTCCAGTGTTAATCTGCTAAATTGTAATTATTCGCCTACCTCCTCATGCCTTTTGCACACATTGTATATTGTATATAGACTCCCCTTTTTTTCTACTGTGTTATTGACTTTGTTTACTCCATGTGTAACTCTGTGTTGTCTGTTCACACTGCTATGCTTTATCTTGGCCAGGTCGCAGTTGCAAATGAGAACTTGTTCTCAACTAGCCTACCTGGTTAAATAAAGGTGAAATAAAAAAATATTTTTTTTTTAAAAAAATTCAGCTCATGAAACATGGGACCAACACTTTACATGTTGCTGCATTTGCGTAACAGGCAGGCTCCTCGTGAGGCAGGTGGTTAGAGCGTTGGACTAGTTAACTGTAAGGTTGCAAGATTGGATCTCCCGAGCTGACAAGGTACAAATCTGTCGTTTTGCCTCGTTCCTAGGCCGTCATTGAAAATAAGAATAGTTGAATAAATATTAAATAAAGGTGTAAAAAAAATATATATATACCGATTTCCGATTGTTATGAAATCGGCCCTAATTAATTAGCCATTCCGATTAATCGGTCGACCTCTAATAGATTGTATACACACTCTTTAGTAAAGGTCTCCCAAAGTAATGTTTAACTCCCGCCTGTGCGTTTCAGTTGAAACCTTGTTGCCAAGAATGACACGCAGGGACAGGGACGCACAACTTCATAGACAAATCCCATCGACTTTGAAACCACGGCTGAATCAGGATGTCCGATTCCAACTCAAAAGCTGCAAATGAATTGACAGCAATGGTAAGTTTCTTATCTGTATAGCGTTTTGGTGGTAACATTTGTATCTAAGAAATTATTGTTTGTGTGGTCTCTCCCAAAGATGGAAGCGACGATGCAGAACCTTCACAATAAATTTCAAATAATCTCCGACCAGATTGTTTCTAAAAAAATATCCTTTTAATCATACCCTACTACTAGCAACTGTTGTATAGAATGACTCTCTGCTATTGAAGAACAGCATCTCAAAGCTGCTGTTGAGTTTATAGTGCATACAAATAATAGGATATTCAAGCAATAGACCTAATCTCTAAATTGCAGCTGTTTTTTAAATCAGAGATTTAAAAAAGGGTTTATGAAAATCCAGTGGTTTTTCAGAGAATAAAATATGCATTTATTTTCTGTAAAAAAAAAAATCCTGTTTCATGTACAACCTAACTATGCACAGTGTATTATAATAATAATGTAATTACATATATTGCGAGACTGCCCTTAACCAACCCATTGGATGAAGTGGGGATTCAAATTGATGACCTGGAGAAGAACGTTGCTGACCTGATGACCCAGGCTGGTTTGGAGGAGCAGCAGACTTAAGTGACCAAGCCCTCGGGTTAACACATATCAGATCAGCGAACTTCACCCGATTTCTGGGACAGAAGATATGCCATGACGAAGGGCTACACAGAGTCTAGTTATTACTGATCTATTGTTGTGTTACATCAGCCTATGGCATTTGCTATATAATTTAATGGGATATCACTTAGCTGGATTTTACCATGTAAACTATTGTTACATGGACACAATACATATTTTTTTCTATAATGCAATACATGTGTATTCACATTTTTTAAACAATATGATGGGGTTGGATCATTCCAAATCTTCCTGTCATCACGGCACTACCCATAACATTTCAGGAGAAACAGGTCACATAAGATTAAACATAAGGGCCAATTTTCCAGGCCCAGATTAAGTCTAGTCCTGAGATTCTTCATTGAAAGTGACAACTATCAATATGAACATGGCATTTATTACATAAAGAAGAAACCAAATGATGTCTTTTATACCAGCTGTTGAAAAAAAAGGTGACTTCATTATAACAAAGAAAGAGAGCAGGGCCCCTAGATTAGAGCCTGTCTGTAATCCAGTTGTCCAGAATATCTCATATTGAAGGACACAGATTTGCTGCCATCGGGCTCCACACAAAGTACTGGAAAGCGAAGAACCAATCAGTATCTGTATTTTGTGGAGTAATCTTTAGGAGATACGACCAGCCTTCGTCCCTTTCCCGCCCCTCGGTAAACGGTCTCAACAATGTCAATCATCTCCTGCTTGTCCTCCATGGTCCAGTTGATCTTGTTGTTGTTACCCGTCCCCAGATCTATCATGATGTGCTTGTTCCTGGAAGAGTGCAGTGAAGGAATATTTCAGTTTCACAGAGTCATGCAGGACAACAACATTTACATTTACATTTAAGTCATTTAGCAGACGTGGTGCGCTCAGTTAATTGAAGCAGCTTGGGTCTGTTGTACTAAAGGAGAATTGTTCTATTTCTGAAGTAAATCTCTATTTCTGATGTAAATGGAATGTTATGGAAAGGTCCAGATACTTTTTTTTGTGATTTATACTGCACAATGAGCAATGACGAAGTGAATCGCGGCTGGGGTACGTTTCTCAAAAACAAGCCAAATCACAAAAAAAGTGTCTGGAGCCTTCTACAACATGCCATTTACAAAAATAAATTAATATTTGTCAATGTGTAGTTCAGACATGTATAATCTATGAACAAACAACAGTTTTACCACAATTAGCCATGAAATTCCTAGTTTGAAAGCAACTGTTTACTGGAAGATTACCATTTCCCCAAAATTTTCCCACATGTGGGCCAGCCAACTAGCAACTCCAGTGAGCTTCAGCTCCTCATCTTTCGAGTGACACCTAGCAAGATGCACACACAGCAGAGCGAGAGAAAGCAATGACGTGGTGGACATACGCGACTTAGTATGCAATGTTTGGGAATCACTTTTGGCTCGAGGGCTACTTTCAGAACTACTGGCTAAAAAGTATACACAAATACCAGAGAATCTCTAAGACTGAGCATCCCTTTGCTGTCCTCAGCTAGCCTACATAGCACGAGGGCCTGTGTTCTCTAAACCCATTTGCGGAGCCTAGTGAATGTTTGCATCAATTTAGTATGTCAAAACTAGAGATTGCTTTGCAGGGCTCTGAAGTGAAGGCGGACATGATAACTTGAAACTCACCTGAAGAAGAACATGACAGTGCAAGGGTCATACAGCTCGTACATCTTGTTGAAGTCCGGCACCTCTGTGATGTCCACCAACTAGATGACTGCAACATTTTTCACCTGTAGTGAGGAATAGTGATGTTGGTACTGTAAAAATAGCAACCTTCAATGAAACGTATTCAAATGTGAAATACAAACATCAACATTGGTACAATAACGTACATCTTACCTTTTCAGCTATGCTGTACAACACCTCGTCCATTTTCATACATGTTGGGTCCCAATCGTGTCCAAACCTAATAACCAGGGCTCTGTCCTCCTCGGATTGGATGGCTTGGTCGACCTGCCAGCCGTTGTGGAGATGAGGTAGCATGTACAACATCTTGATGCTGCAACACGTAACCTGGGAGAGTAAATATTGGGAAGTAACATGTTTAGTTAATTAGGCGAAAGACTTGATAGATGTGGGAGAGGTCAATGGAAAGCAGACTGTGGGGGATAGAAGAACTCCAGATTGGCGCACATGACGCATCTGATATTAGGGGATACTTGTCAAATCCATCAAGATTGATGTATTGTAACAGGCCCACAATGTGGTTACAAAAAGTCAAATTGACACATTTAGAAGTAGTTCCTTTTCAGGTTTAGAAGAAATGACTGCTAAATGCTAACTCCCGTTCATATAAACTGGTAGCATAGCTAGCATAGAGAAATTGGTAGTCAGTCGTTTTTAATTTTAATGCAGTCGATTGGTGACGATGACATGTACTGGGGTTGACATTAAGGCTGACCACATTTAGTCGACTGGTCACCCACTCATTCAAGGGTTTTTCTTTATTTTTAATATTTTCTGCATTGTAGTGAAGACATTGCAACTTTGTAATAACACGTGGAATCATGTAAAAAAATATATTAAAAAATTAAATTGCCTTGATGACAGCTTTGCACACTCTTGGCATTCTCTCAACCAGCTTAACCTGGAATGCTTTTCCAACAGTCTTGAAGAAGTTCCCATATATGCTGAGCACTTGTTCCATGATTTTCCTTCGCTCTGTAGTCCAAAGCATTCCAAACCATCTCAATTGGGTAGAGGTTGGGTGATTGTGGAGGCCAGGTCATATGATGCAGCACTCCATCACTTTCCTTCTTGGTCAAATAGCCCTTACACAGCCTGGAGGTATGTTAGGTCATTGTCCTGTTGAAAAACAAATGATAATCCCCCTAAGCCCAAACCAGATGGGATTGCGTATTGCTGCAGAATACTGTGGTAGCCATGCTGGTTAAGTGTGCCTTGAACTCTATATAAGTCACTGACATTTTCACCAGCAAAGCACCCCCAAAACCATCACATCGCCTCCTCCATGCTTCACGGTGGGAAACACACATGACGAGATCATTGTTCATATTTCTTAAAGTAATGATACTGTTGTTTCTCTTTGCTTATTTGAGCTGTTCTTGCCATAATGTGGATTTGGTCTTTTACCAAATAAAGCTATCTTCTGTATACCACCCTTCATTGACACAACAAAACTGCTTGGCTCAAATGCATTAAGATGAAAAGAAATTCCACAAGTTAACTTTTAACAAGGCACACCTGTTAATGAAACCGCATTCCAGGTGACTACCTCATGAAGCTGGTTGAGAGAATGCCAAGACTACTTTGAAGAATCTCAAATATATTTTGATTTGTTTAAAACAGTTTTTTGGTTACTACATGATTCCATATGTATTATTACATAGTTTTGATGTCGTCACTATTACTCTACAAACTTTTGACTGGTAGTTTACATATTGAATGTGTTGCATGAATGGTGATCACAGCCCTACTGACAATACATTTAAAATACATTGTGTTTTAATGCTATTTTTTTCCACCCTGCTGCATGTATTCAATGTATTCCAATTAAAATTTGGCTCCCAGTGTGGCTTTACTTCCAGGCTATTATGACGCATCTGACAATTCCTTCTCTGTATGTTATTTTTATTTTTTTACACTTTATTTCACTAGGCAAGTCACTTAAGAACACATTCTTATTTCCAATGGCGGCCTGGGAACGGTGGGTTAACTGCCTTGTTCAGGGGCAGAAAGACAGATTTTTAGCTTGTCAGCTCGGGGATTAGTTTTTTTTGGTCAATTCTCTTGCATTCCGTGCAAGCAGTCAGAGTATATGCAGCAGTTTTGGCCGCCTGGCTCATTGTGAACTGTGTGAAGTCCATTTACTCCTAACAAAGACCGTAATTAATTTGTCAGAATTGTACATAATTATGACATTACATTGAAGGTTGTACAATGTAACAGTAATATTTAGAGTTAGGGATGCCACCCGTTAGATGAAATATGGTACGGTTCCGTATTTCACTGAAAGAATAAAACATTTTGCTTTCGAAATGATAGTTTCCGGATGCGACCATATTAATGACCAAAGTCTCATATTTCTGTGTGTTATTGTTATAATTAAGTCTATGATTTGATATTTGATAGAGCAGTCTGACTGAGCGATGGTAGGCAGCAGCAAGCTCGTAAGCATTCATTCAAACAGCACTTCCGTTCGTTTACCAGCAGCTCTTCGCAATGCTTAAAGTGTTGAACTGGCTGGTGTAACCGATGTGAAATGGCTAGCTATTTAGCAGGGTGCGCGCTAAAAGCGTTTCAATCGGTGATGTCACTCGCTCTGAGACTTGGAGTAGTTGTTCCCCTTGTTCCCCGCTGCTTTTGTGGAGCGATGGGTAATGATACTTCGAGGGTGGCTGTTGTCGATGTGTTCCTGGTTCGAGCCCAGGTAGGGGCGAGGAGAGGGACGGAAGCTATACTGTTACACTGGCAATAATAAAGTGCCTATAAGAACATCCAATAGTCAAAGGTCTATGAAATACAAATGGTATAGAGAGAAATAGTCCTATAATTCCTATAATAACTACAACCTAAAACCTCTTACCTGGGAATATAGAAGACTTATGTTAAAAGGAACCACCAGCTTTCATATGTTCTCATGTTCTGAGCAAGGAACTGAAACGTTAGCTTTCTTACATAGCACATATTGCACTTTTACTTTCTTCTCCAACACTTTGTTTTTGCATTATTTAAACCAAATTGAACATGTTTCATTATTTATTTGAGGCTAAATTGATTTTATTGATGTATTATATTAAGTTAAAATAAGTGTTCATTCAGTATTGTTGTAATATATAATAATATATGCCATTTAGCAGACGCTTTTATCCAAAGCGACTTACAGTCATGTGTGCATACATTCTACGTATGGGTGGTCCCGGGAATTGAACCCACTACCCTGGCGTTACAAGCGCCATGCTCTACCAACTGAGCTACAGAAGGACTCAATAAAGACTATTAAATTCTATGATGAATCCAGTGCTATTTGACCCTGATACAGGGCTTACTCACAGCACCTCATTGAGACAGATAAAATAAGCACTGTTAGTGTCAAAAGAGATTTAATTTAATTTTATGAATGTACTCTGTTTGCTCTCCAGCAGTGTTTACCTTCTCCGTAGTCATTATGACACAGATACTGGTGTGGTGCAGAGTTGAAGTCTGTTTAGACAAGGCCGGGCTATAAAAATAACTAATGTGGGCTGGGAGGGCAGGAGGACGACAGTAAGATGGAAACTAGTGACATGGAGGGAGAGCCGTTATCCTGCCTTCTGTATAGGTGTGTTTGATAAGGCAGAGATGGGAAGTCCAGATCTGAGGAAACTCTTGAGACTGTATGCTTTTAGCTCGTCGTCGTGGTGTGTGTGTGTGATGCCTGGCCTGGACAGTCAGAACCTTGGCAGTCAGTCAACACAGAAACCATGTTTAGCCTTTTAAGGGCAACAGGCCTGAGCTCTCCTCCACACTGCCCTTCTCAGGCTTGGAGACTGTCTGAGACTGAGAGCAGAGAAACCCTTGATACAAACACATCCTCATTTCCAGGTGTGGTTGGACAAGACCCCTCCGTGCGATAGTGTCAATCCCACTCAGGGGAGTTCTGGAGGGAGGTTCCTGAAACCAGCACAGAGTGGGAAGAAACTCTGAGCCTTGAGGGGCTTTCACAACCAAGGCAAGCTGAGGTTTTTAGATTAAAGACAAATTAAAGAATGATCTTGTCGCTTGGCTGGTAATCCTGTTGGAGTCACTGAGTCACACGGCTGAATTAGACTCATTAACGGTGGAATTAGCAGGAGTGTAGTCTGCTGGGAAGGAGAGGGAGTAAACAGGGAGAGAAGGGAGAAATCTGATTTCAGGCAGTACTGTGGACGCCCCACAGGGTCCTCAAAGTCAAAACGCGCTCACTCACTCACCCGGTTTCTTCATGGAGAGCTTTCCAGTTGCGTGCAGCATTAGACTTAACATAACAGCAGAAGTGAAATCCACTAAACCTGCCAGTCAGATCGGCCGCCAGTAAGACTAGCTGTCGCCGTTGGTGTCACTCCCCCCTTAAGTTAAATCAGGTAGAACATATGCATCGCATTGTAAGTCCTTAGCTTCTCTGGTGAGGACAATGTCACAAGTGTCAATGTCTCTGTTTACTCATATCTGGTTAACCTACAGTACCAGGTGCCCAGGGTTACACAAAGACCTAGACTCGCAAACCTAGAAACTGTTTTAAACCGAGTCTGGTCCCAGTCTGTGCGATATTCTCCAGTTGTTACTGTGTGTGAGAAACTACGTCAGAAATCCAGCAAGGATTTGTTAACCTAGCCGTGGAAGCTCAAAAAGCCCATGTGTCCCAGTTCATGTGAGTTACTAATCATCAGGGTCTCCTCACTCTGGTGCTATAAATCAAATGTTATTTGTCACATGCTTCATAAACAACAGGTGTAGACTAACAGTGCAATGCTTACTTACAGGCCCTTCCCATAAATGCAGAGAGAAAAAATGTTGAAAAAATGTGTAAAACAAGGAATACACAATGATTAACAATAACATGGCTATATACACAGGGTACCAGTCCCGAGTCCATGTGCAGGGGTCCGATGTAATTTTGGTAGATATGTACATATAGGTAGGGGTAAAGTGACTAGGCAACAGTATAGATAATAAACGGTAGCAGAAGCTTATGATGCATCAAAAGATTTTGTTCGGGGGGGGGTCAGTGGAGATGGTCCAGATAGCTATTTAGTTAACTATTTCGTAGTCTTCTGGCTTGGGGGTAGAAGCTGTTAGGGTACTGTTGGTTCCAAACCTGGTGCATCGGTACCGCTTGTCGTGCGGTAGCAGAAGGAGCAGTTTATGACTAGGGTGGCTGGAGTCTTTGACCATTTTTAGGGTCTTCCTCTTACACAGCCTGGTATAGAGGCCCTGGATGGCAGGAAGCTTGGCCCCAGTGATGTACTGGGCCGTATGTACTACCCTCTGTAGCACCTTATGGTCGGATGCCAAGCAGTTTCCATAAGCGGTGATGCAGCCAGTCAAGATGCTCTCAATGGTGCAGCTGTAGAAACTTTTGAGGATCTGAGGGCCCATGTCAAATCTTTTCAGCCTCCTGAGGGGGAAGAGGTGTTGTCGTGCCTTCTTGACTGTGTTAGTGTGTGAGGACCATGTTACTTCCTTAGTGACGTGGACACAGAGGAGCTTGACTCTCAACCCACTCCATTACAGCCCTGTGGATGGGGGTGTGCTTGGCCCTCCCTTTCCTGTAGTTCACGATCCTGGCACCATTGTTGTAGGTGATCAGGCCTACCACTGTCTGCTACCATTTTGGCTCTTACAAATGTGGCCCATATTCCCAGGCAATTACAGAACAGTTGTAGATAGTAGCCAAAGAACCTGACCATGAATTCAATCTATGTTGATCCATTGTACAGAGAGCACATACAAGACATTTGGATTCATTCCCTGAAGTGCACCCTATTGCCTATATAGTGCACTTTATTTGACCAGAGCCACATGTGCTCTGGCAGGGCAGAAGAGGATCTGTGATGAGTGTGCTAACCAGACCTGTATCTGCTGAGCTTTTCACCACCAGCAGCATCTGCTAGCAATCGATGGGCTCTCCTCCAGCATTTCTGCCTGATTAGACAAGACAGGCCTCCAGCACCTTGTACTCCTGCCAGGCAAGCCCCCAGCCCAGCCTCTGTGGAATGATGCCCAACTGACGGCACTGATGTGTGGCTCTATGACAAGGTTTCCCCTATGAATGCATAGGCGGGACGCCCACCCCCCTTCCCTAGCTCTGTTGCACACCCCTGCCTAAACAGCCTCAAATATTTTGGTCTATGCAGTCTGGGTATTTAGTTTCCTTCCTTTCTTTTGATGCAACCTAGGAGAAACACTGGCCTGCAGGGGAAGTTTACCTACTTGATCAGAGCAGACATCATTAAGCTAGCAGGATGTCCTTGATGTAACCTAGGAGAAACACTGGCCTGCAGGGGAAGTTTACCTACTTGATCAGAGCAGACATCATTAAGCTAGCAGGATGTCCTTGATGTAACCTAGGAGAAACACTGGCCTGCAGGGGAAGTTTACCTACTTGATCAGAGCAGACATCATTAAGCTAGCAGGATGTCCTCATCCTTCTGCTCCTACTCATCATCATCATAACACACAGTAATGTGCCTTCCAGTCAAGCTGATGACTAACCCTTCTGCCATGTCTATATCCTTACAGTCCAACTAAATAAGCAAACCTTTTTCTTTAGGAAACCTGGTTTGTGTGTTTCATTGAGCAAGTCCCAGAGTGATACTTTAATTACTTTACTTTGTAATTGTCATTATTACAAAAATAATAATAATTGGCCGATTTAATCGGTATCGACCTTTTTTGGTCATCCAATAATCGGTATCGGTGTTGAAAAATCATACTCGGTCGACCTCTAATCTTTACTTTTACTCAAGTATGACAATTGGGTACTTTTTTCACCACTGGATTCCATTGATTATCCTTGAGATGTTTCTACAACTTGATTGGAGTCCACCTGTGGTAAATTCAATTGATTGGACATGATTTGGATATAGACAGTCCTGTCTATATTAAAGGGTACCAAAAAATATCTGCAGCTTTGAAGGTCCCCAAGAACACAGCGGTCTCCATCATTCTTATATGGAAGAAGTTTGGGACCAAGTTTCTTCCTAGAGCTAGCCACCCGACCAAACTGAGCATTCGGGGGAGAAGGGCCTTGGTTAGGGAGGTGACCAAGAACCTGATGGTCACTCTGACAGAGCTCCAGAGTTCCTCTGTAGAGATGGGAGAACCTTCCTGACGGACAACCATCTCAACAGCACTCCACCAATCAGGCCTTTATGGTAGAGTGGCCAGACAGAAGTCACTCCTCAGTAAAAGGCACATGACAGCCAGCTTGGTATTTGCCAAAGGGCACCTACAGGACTCTCAAACCATGAAAAACACGATAGAAACCAGATTCTCTGGTCTGATGAAACCAAGATTGAACTCTTTGACCTGAATGCCAAGCCTCACTTCTGGAAAAAACCTGGCACCATCCTGGCCTCCTCCCTATGTTTTTTTCTATTCACCGCTATAGCACACTCCGCCAACCCTGATGTCCTAGCCGTGTCTGAATCCTGGCTTAGGAAGGCCACCAAAAATTCTGAAATTTCCAGGCCTTTCTAAATGACCTGGCCCGGGTGTCCTGGAAGGATATTGACCTCATTCCATCAGTAGAGGATGCCTGGTTATTCTTTAAAAGTGCTTTCCTCACCATCTTAAATAAGCATCCCTAAAGATTGGAAAGCTGCCGCGGTCATCCCCATCTTCAAAGGGGGAAGACACCCAAGACCCAAACTGTTACAGACCTATATCTATCCTACCCTGCCTTTCTAAAGTCTTCGAAAGCCAAGTTAACAAACAGATCACTGACCATTTTGAATCCCACCGTACCTTCCCTGCTATGCAATCTGGTTTCTGAGCTGGTCATGGGTGTACCTCAAGGCACGCTCAAGGTCCTAAACGATATCATAACACCATCGATAAAATACTGTGCAGCCGTTTTCGTTGACCTGGCATCCGCAACGACTCTGTCAATCACCACATTCTTATCGGCATACTCAACAGCCTTGGTTTCTCAAATGACTGCCTCGCCTGGTTCACCAACTACTTCTCAGACAGAGTTCAGTGTGTCAAATTGTAGGGCCTGTTATCCGGATCTCTGGCAGTCTCTATGGGGGTGCCACAGGGTTCAATTCTCGGGCTGACTCTATTCAACAAATCTCCAGACGAGCTTCAATGCCATACAACTCTCCTTCCGTGGCCTCCAACTGCTCTTAAATGCAAGTAAAGCTAAATGCCCAACCGTCTTACATCACTACTCTGGACAGGTCTGACTTGAAATATGTGGACAACTACAAATACAGTGGGGCAAAAAAAGTATTTAGTCAGCCACCAATTGTGCAAGTTCTCCCACTTAAAAAGATGAGAGGCCTGTAATTTTCATCATAGGTACACTTCAACTATGACAGAAAAAATTAGATTTTTTTTCTCCAGATAATCACATTGTAGGATTTTTAATGAATTTATTTGCAAATTATGGTGGAAAATAAGTATTTGGTCACCTACAAACAAGCAAGATTTCTGACTCTCACAGACCTGTAACTTCTTCTTTAAGAGGCTCCTCTATCCTCCACTCGTTACCTGTATTAATGGCACCTGTTTGAACTTGTTATCAGTATTAAAGACACCTGTCCAGAACCTCAAACAGTCACACTCCAAACTCCACTATGGCCAAGACCAAAGCGCTGTCAAAGGACACCAGAAACAAAATTGTAGACCTGCACCAGGCTGGGAAGACTGCATCTGCAATAAGTAAGCAGCTTGGTTTGAAGAAATCAACTATGGGAGCAATTATTAGGAAATGGAAGACATACAAGACCACTGATAATCTTCCTCGATCTGGGGCTCCTCGCAAGATTTCACACTGTCGGGTCGAAATGATCACAAAAATGGTGAGCAAAAATCCCAGAACCACACAGGGGGACCTAGTGAATGACCTGCAGAGAGCTGGGACCAAAGTAACAAAGCCTACCGTCAGTAACACACTACGCAGCCGGGGACTCAAATCCTGCAGTGCCAGACGTGTCCCCCTGCTTAAGCCAGTACATGTCTAGGCCCGTCTGAAGTTTGCTAGAGAGCATTTGGATGATCCAGAAGAAGATTGGGAGAATGTCATATGGTCAGATGAAACCAAAATATAACGTCTTGGTAAAATCTCAAGTCGTCGTGTTTGGAGGACAAAGAATGCTGAGTCGCATCCAAAGAACACCATACCTACTGTGAAGCATGGGGGTGGAAACATCATCAGGGCTGTTCTTCTGCAAAGGGACCAGGGCGACTGATCCGTGTAAAGGAAATAATGAATGGGGCCATGTATTGTGAGATTTCAAGTGAAAACCTCCTTCCATCAGCAAGGTCATTGAAGATTAAACGTGGCTGGGTCTTTTAGCATGACAATGATCCCAAACACACCGCCCGGGCAACGAAGGAGTGGCTTCGTAAGAAGCATTTCAAGGTCCTGGAGTGGCCTAGCCAGTCTCCAAATCTCAACCCCATAGAAAATCTTTGGAGGGAGTTGGAAGTCTGTGTTGCCCAGCAACAGCCCCAAAACATCACTGCTCTAGAGGAGATCTGCATGGAGGAATGGGCCAAAATACCAGCAACAGTGTGTGAAAACTTACAGAAGACTTGTGAAGACTTACAGAAAATGTTTAACCTCTGTCATTGCCAACAAAGGAAGGGTATATAACAAAGTATTGAGATAAACTTTTGTTATTGACCAACTACTTATTTTCCACCATAATTTGCAAATAAATTCATTAAACATCCTACAATGTGATTTTCTGTATTTTTCTTCTTCTCATTTTGTCTGTCATAGTTGAAGTGTACCTATGATGAAAATTACAGGCCTCTCTTATCTTTTTAAGTGGGAGAACTTGCACAATTGGTGGCTGACTAAATACTTTTTTGCCCCACTGTACCTAGATGTCTGGTTAGACTGTAAACTCTCCATCTAGACTCACATCAAGCATCTCCAATCAAAAATGTAATCTAGAATTGGCTTCCTATTTCGCAACAAAGTATCCTTCACTCATGCACCCAAACATACCTTCGTAAAACGGACTATCCTACCGATCCTTGACTTCGGCAATGTCATTTACAAAATAGCCTCCAACACTATACTCAACAATCTGGATGCAGTCTATCACAGTGCCATCCTGTTTTGTCACCAAAGCCCCATATACTACCCACTACTGCAACCTGTATGCTCTCATTGGCTGGCCCTCGCTTCATATTCGTCACCAAAACCACTGGCTCCAGGTCATCTATAGGTCTTTGCTAAAAGTAAAGCCCCGCCTTATCTCAGCTCACTGATCACCATAGCAGCACCTACCCATAACACATGCTCCAGCAGGTATATTTCACTGGTCACCCCCAAAGCCAACTCCTATTTTGGCAGCCTTTCCTTCCAGTCCTCTGCTGCCAATGACTGGAACGAATTGCAAAAAATCACTGAAGCTGGAGACTCATATATCCCTCACTAACTTTAAGCATCAGCTGTCAGAGCAGCTTACAGATCATTGCACATGTACATAGCCCATCCAACTACCTCATCCCCATATTGTTATTTATTTTTTTGCTTCTTTGCACCCCAGTATCTCTACTTGCACATTCATCTTCTGCTCATCTATTACTCCAGTATTCAATTGCTAAATTGTTATTATTTTGCCACTATGGCCTATTTATTGCCTTAGCTCCCTAATCTTACTTCATTTGCACACACTGTATATAGACTTTTCTATTGTCTTATTAACCGCACGTTTGTTGATTCCATGTGTAACTCTATGCTGTTGTTTGTGTCGCAATGCTTTGCTTTATCTTGGCCAGGTCGCAGTTATAAATGAGAACTTGTTCTCAACTGGCCTATCTGGTTAAATAAAGGTGAAATAAAAAATAAAATAAATAAGATGAAGCACGGTGGTGGCAGCATCATGCTGTGGGGGTGTTTTTTAGCGGCAGGGACTGGGAGACTTGTCAGGATCGAGGGAAAGATGAACGGAACAAAGCACATAGAGATCCTTGATGAAAACCTGCTCCAGAGCGCCCAGGACCTCAGACTGGGGTGAAAGTTAACCTTCCAACAGGACAATGACCCTAAGCAATCAGCCAAGACAACGCAGGAGTGGCTTCGGGACAGGAAGCTTGGCCCCAGTGATGTACAGTTGAAGTTGGAAGTTTACATACACTTAGGTTGGAGTCATTAAAACTCGTTTTTCAACCTCTCCACAAATTTCTTGTAAACAAACTAAAGTTTTGGCAAGTCGGTTAGGACATCTACTTCGTTCATGACACAAGTAATTTTCCCAACAATTGTTTACAGACAGATTATTTCACTTATATTTCAATGTATCACAATTCCAGTGGGTCAGAAGTTTACATACACTAAGTTGACAGTGCCTTTAACAGCTTGGAAAATTCCAGAAAATGTCATGGCTTTAGAAGCTTCCGATTGACTCAAATTATGTCAATTAGCCTATTGGAGGTGTACCTGTGGATGTATTTCAAGGCCTACCTTCAAACTCAGTGCCTCTTTGCTTGACATCATGGGAAATCAAAAGAAATCAGCCAAGAAATCAGACCTCCACAAGTCTGGTTCATCCTTGGGAGCAATTTCCAAATGCCTGAAGGTACCACGTACATCTGTAAAAACAATAATACGCAAGTATAAACACCATGGGACCATGCAGCCATCATACCGCTCAGGAAGGAGGCACGTCCTGTCTCCTAGAGATGAACATCCTTTGGTGCGAAAGGTGCAAATCAATCCCAGAACAACAGCAATGGACCTTGTGAAGATGCTGGAGGAAACCAGTACAAAAGTATCTATATCCACAGTAAAACGAGTCCTATATCGACATAACCTGAAAGGCCACTCAGCAAGGAAGAAGCCACTGCTCCAAAACCTCAATTTAAAAAAGCCAGACTACAGTTTGCAACTGCACATGGGGACAAAGATCGTACTTTTTGGAGAAATGTCCTCTGGTCTGATGAAACAAAAATAGAACTGTTTGGCCATAATGACTATTGTTATGTTTGGAGGAAAAGGGGGATGCTTGCAAGCCGAAGAACACCATCCCAACCGTGAAGCACGGGGGTGGCAGCATCATGTTGTGGGGGTGCTTTGCTGCAGGAGGTGTCAGGGGAAGGCCCTAAAAATTGTCACTAGCCACGCTAATAAACTGTTCTCTCTACTACCACATGGCAAGCGTTACCAGAGTGCAAAGTCTAGGATAAAAAGGCTTCTCAACTGTTTATCATATATGCATAGTCACTTTAACTATACATTATGTACATACTAGCTCAATTGGGCGGACCAACCAGTGCTTCCGCATATTGGCAAACCGGGCGATTTGCATTGTGTGCCGCCACCCGCCAACCCCTCTTTTATGCTACTGCTAGTCTTTGTTCATCATATATGCATAGTCACTTTAACCATTTCTACATGTACATACTACCTCAATCAGCCTGACGAAACCGGTGTCTGTATGTAGCCCGCTACTTTTATAGCCTCACAGTTTAGCCTGTCTTTTTACTGTTGTTTTATTTCTTTACTTACCTATTGTTCACCTAACACCCTTTGTGCACTATAAGTAAGCATTTCACTGTAAAATCTACACCTGTTGTATTCAGCGCACGTGACAAATAAACTTTGATTTGATTTGAGGGACTAGTGCACTTCACAAAATAGATGGCATCACAAGGAGGGGAAATTATGTGGATACATTGAAGCAACATATGAAGACATCAGTCGGGAAGTTAAAGCTTGGTCGCAAATGGGTCTTCCAAAAGGACAATGACCCCAAGCATACTTCCAAAGTTGTAGCAAAATGGCTTTAAGGACAACAAAGTCTAGGTATTGGAGTGACCATCACAAAGCCCTGATCTCATCCTATAGAACATTTGTGGGCAGAACTGAAAAGGCGTGTGCGAGCAAGGAGGCCTACAAACCTGACTCGGTTACACCAGCTCTGTCAGGAGGAATGGGCCAAAATTCATCCAACTTATTTTGGGAAGCTGAAACGTTTGACCCAAGTTAAACAATTTAAAGGCAATGCTACCAAATACTAATTGAGTGTATGTCAACTTCTGACTCACTGGGAATGTGATGAAAGCAATAAGAGCTGAAATAAATCATTCTTTCTGCTATTATTCTGACATTTCACATTCTTAAAATAAAGTGGTGATCCTAACTGACCTAAGAGAGAATTTTTTACAAGGATTAAATGTCAGGATTTGTGACAAACTGAGTTTAAATGTATTTGGCCAAGATGTACATTTCTGACTTCAACTGTACATATTACCTAAATTACTTCAACTAACCGGTGCCCCCACACATTGACTCTGTATCGATACTCGCTGTATGTAGCCATGCTTGTTATTGAACTGCTGCTGTTAAATTATTTGTCACTTTTATTTTCTATTTTTTACTTAACACTTTTTAAATGTATTTTTCTTAACTTTTTAAAGCATTGTTGGTTAAGGGCTTGTAAGTCAGCATTTCACTGTAAGGTCTACCTATACCTGTTGTATTAACCTAAGCGCATGTGACAAACAAAACTTGATTTGATTTGCCAAGTGTCTGAATGTCCTTGAGTGGCCCAGTCAGAGCCCAGGCTTGAACCCGATTGAACATCTCTGGAGAGACCTGAAAACAGCTGTGCAGCAACGATACCCATCCAACCTGACAGAACTTGAGAGGATCTCAAATCAAATTGTATTTGTCCCATGCGCTAAATACAACAGGTAGACCTTATAGTGAAATGCTTACTTACAAGCCCTTAACACGTATTTTTCTTAAATGCATTGTTGGTTAAGTATAAAAAATAGATAAGTAAAAGATATAGATAACATAATTAAAGTAAAATAACAGTAGCGAGGATAGTCGAGGTAATTCGTACATGTCGGTAGAGTTAAAGTGACTCTGCAGAGAAGAATGGGCGAAATAGCCCAAATACAAGGTGACAAGTTTATAGCATCATACCCAAGAAGACTGGCTGACTCAAGGCTGTAATCGCGGCCAATTGTGCTTCAACAAAGTACTATACTGAGTAATAGGTCTGAATATTTCTGTAAATGATATTTCAGTTTTATATTTTTGATAAATTATTAAACATTTCTAAAAAACTGTTTTTGCTTTGTCATTATCGGGTATTGTGTGTAGATTGCCGTTCTTATATTTCTTAATTCCATTCCTTGACTTTTTAGATTCGTGTGTATTGCTAGATATTATTACTACACTGTTGGAGCTAGGAACACAAGCATTTCGCTACACCCGCAATAACAGCCAAATATGTGTATGCGAATGCAACCCATAACATTTGATTTAATAAACTAAGATATTGTCGATAATGAAAAACAAAAAAATATTCGAAGCCTAACTAGATAACACCGTGTCTAACGGTAGCTACGTTATAGTAGCTAGCCTGGCTGGCTTGGAAATCACCAGAAAGTCGGAGTTGAAAGGTCTCAAATAATATTTAAACATTGAAAATTTAAAAGTAAGGTTTCAAAAACGCTTACCTTTATAAAATGATCACAAGCCCTGAACCAAACTGGTTGCCTGGGTCTATTGGTGAAAACACGAATTCTGTTATTTACGCTTGCGCATTACGTCACTAAAAAGTAACAACGGCATATAAAAGCCATACAATTTGTTTCATTATATGGCGTATTTGTGTAGGCACTAACTCCGCCGTGGTTCATTGGACAAAGCCTATGGAGAAAATAGTGTTTTTGGATAAACCCCGAAAAGGGTATTTGGTAAATCCAGGCTTAGGAGATATTATACCTTTTGTTCTATGAGATAATCTTCATCAACCAAGGTCACTGTTTGTGAATTTATGTAAGCACATAAAGGCTTCATAATTCATAAAAGTCAGGTTAACTGACAGTTATGATCTTATAGAACAAAACGTATAAGATCTCGTAAGCCTGTGTTAACCTCAGACCTTATTTTCTGAGTTTGTTCCATTTTTCCAATGGCCTTGTTAAATAAAAAAAATGACTTAACACACCAGAGGTAACTCATATCCGGATTTTAGGAATACAAACTGGCAAACTATATGGCGCTTTCAATGCCGCATTTACATATGAATCGGAACTTGGAAGTTTCCGACTTGCTGATTCTTTGAACGTGGCACGTGTATGTATGACTACAACCAGTTAGCAAGTCGAAAATATCAGAATTTCGTAGTTCCTACTAGCAAGGGAATGAGGCTCAAGACAACTGGGACTCGGAAAAAGATGAGATCAAATCATGACGTCAGTGGTCTTCAGGTCGAAAGTCAGAGCTCAAGAAAGAGTTCTCAAATTGGAATTCCGAGTTGGATGACCTGTCAAATAGACGTTTCGATCTCACAGGCCCATCCTCATCAACGGGGCTGCTGTGGAGGCGGTGAAAAAAAGTCAGGGGTGCCAGGGGTGTGTTCAGTTCACTTGAACACATCCTACATTTCGGAATGGTTTGTACTGACCAACACATTTTCCCAAAATGTTATTGTACAGACTTTGAGAGAAGTTTGCTCCGTTAAGTGTGTCTTGGTATGGCTTCAAGCAATGAATGATGTATTTAAAGCGCAGTGCTTTAAATGCAGTGCTTCCTACTCAGATGGGCCTGGTAGCTCTCCACCATGACACACTTCTCACTTAAGGGGCAGTCGGTCCGCGTCGTTTTACTGGGGTTCTAACACACTTCCTGTTTACAACCAGGCTGCATCTTAAGGAAGATCAGGTCCAGAGAGTTGGTAACCACAGCCAGTTTCAGCTCTGCGTCTCCTAGGATCTCTTTGGGGGCCGTGGTGTTAATGTCAAAGTTTGGGAACCGAAGGTCACTGCTGTCATTTGTGTAGTCTATACTCCCGCCTCATGAAGTCACAGTTGGCCTTCTGTGTGTGTTCAACCAGTTGTTGGGTGGAGTAGAACATCCCAGGACAGTAGAGACAGTTGAGCCCGTGCAGCAGGTTTTCGGATAGGCCCTTCTCAGACAGGAGGATCTCACAACACATGATAGGCTTGTCAGTCATCTTCCTGAGGAAGGGAGCGCGAGGCAGCCAGGCACATCACATATACACCACATATTAAACATATGCGCCAATTTTCCAGATTAAGCCACCCTGAACTGAAACACTTTCAATTGAGATTAATTGTGAATGATTTATTCATTTTTAAAATCAAGGACTAGCCTTATTCTGGGTCTGAGAATACAGGCTGTGATAACTGGTTAACTGGTTTTAATAACTGCGATGGAAAAAAGGTGACTTGTCAGTAACATAAAAAGAGAGCCTGTCTGTAGTCCAGCTGTTCATAAAGTCTAATATTGAAAAGACAGATTCGCTCCCATTGGGCATCACACAAAGCAATGGGAAGAACCAATCAGTATCTGTATTTTGTTGAGTAGTCCTTCGGAGATACGACCAGACCTCGTCCCTTTCTCGCTCCTCGGTAAACGGTCTCAACAATGTCAATCATCTCCTGCTTGTCCTCCATGGTCCAGTTGATCTTGTTGTTGTTACCGGTCCCCAGATCTATCATGATGTGCTTGTTCCTGGAACAGTGCAGAGGTCAAGAGAAGGAATATTTTAGTTTCAGTCATGCAGGACTAAAACAGCAGCGTGGGGCTGTTTAAAGCTGAGCATCCCTTTGCTTTTCACAACTTGCCTATATGGCCTGTGTTCACAATACCCATTTTTGTTGAACATTTGCATTAATTTAGCAAGTCAAAACTAGAGATTACTTTGCAGGGCTCTGAAGTGAAGGCGGACATGATAACTTGAAACTCACCTGAAGAAGAACATGACAGTGCAAGGGTCATACAGCTCGTACATCTTGTTGAAGTCCGGCACCTCTGTGATGTCCACCAAATAGATGACTGCAAAATTTTTCACCTATAGTGAGGAATAGTGATGTTGGTACTGTAAAAATAGCAACGTTCAATGAAACGTAGTCACAGATGTGAAATACAAACATCAACATTGGTACAATAACATATATCTTACCTTTTCAGCTATGCTGTACAACACCTCGTCCATTTTCATACATGTTGGGTCCCAATCGTGTCCAAACCTAATAACCAGGGCTCTGTCCTCCTCGGATAGAATGGCTTGGTCGACCTGCCAGCCGTTGTGGAGATGAGGTAGCATGTACGACATCTTGATGCTGCAGTGTTAGCGCGTATCTCCTGGGAGAGACATGTTGGAAAGTAACACGTTTAACGTTAAAACGACCTGGTACACCTTAGTTTTGCGGAGAAATATCAAAATGTTGTTATTAACGATATTTCACAGCGGAACACCCGTTTATTTAGATATAAATGAGCTAACTGAGGCTAAACGCGAGAAAGCACTATTGCCACTGTTGGAAGACTAGCTAGATAGCATAGCACTGGCTTGGAAATTCCCAGAAAGTCAAAGTTGAAAGAACTGAAGTATAATTACAGCATTGAAAATATAGAAGTAGCTAAGGTTTCAAAAACACGCTTACCGTATGAAATTATTCAAGCCCCAAAGCGTGAATTGAAACAAATCGGTAGCCTCGGTCTGTCAGTGAAAAGACAAACAAGAAAGTGGCTTCTATTTTGGTCGTATAGTTATAACAGCCACAGTCATAAACCCCGCCTATTTCTACTATTTATCTTTTTAACGTTTGATTTTAACCCTCACCTTAACCACACTGCTAAGCCCAACCTTAAATTAAAACCAAAAGCGACATTATTTTTTTCATGAATTTTTTACGATATAGAAAATTTTGACTTTGTAACTAGTGGAAATCCTGTTGGTCACGTCACTAATACACGACAATATGAATGGACGGCGCATACCAGACGAGTCAGTACATGCATAAAACAATGAGACATATATTTCACCGGATCTGCTGGTGTCACTGCAATGAAAAATACCTTTAGTGGTAATATTCTACACTCGGAATGTGACCCTTTTGGTCACTTTATTTGTCTTGTGATCAGTTACAATAACATTACACTCATTACTGTAAACTTCTATGGGTACAACACCAAACATGAGAATGATGAGTTGCTTGAATCTATAGAGAAACATATACTTCATTGGTTATCTAAATTTCCCAATTCGTTATTATTGATAGGAGGGGACTTTAACATTACAATAGATAATTCAACTGATAGATGGCCCCCAGGTAGGCCAACCAATCAGAATTTGGGTTTAATACTTTTTATGGAAAAGTTTGATCTTACTGATATATGGAGAGAGAGGTTTCCGGCCGAAAGATAATTCACTTGGAGTAACAAAACAGGCTCCAGACAATCCAGAATAGATTTTTGGCTTATATCCAAATGTATTGATAGTGAGTGTGTTACTACAAATATTTGTACTACTCCCCTCACAGACCATAAGGCTATTTACATTGATATCAAAATATTTACCCCTGATACGAACCTTGGTAGAGCATCCTACTGGAAGCTAAATAGCTCATTATTAAATAATGATATAGTTACATTTGAGGTTAAAGATCTGCTCTCACACTTTTGGGAAAGGGCTTGTGAAGAAAAATCTTATTGCAAGAACTGGGAGCTCTTTAAATCTGAGGTGTCCAAATATCTTAGAGAATATGGTAGTAATCTTGCTAAGACCAGAAGAGCTGAGGAGGAAAAGGTGATCATTAAGATAACTTCCATTTCCCAGAGGTCCCCAGCTGACCTCTTGGGGGAGGAGAAGATGGAACTAATTGAGTTACAAAATAAACTGGATAATATATATAAATTAAAAGCAGAAGGAGCCTTTATTAGATCTAGGAAAAAATGGATTGAGGAGGGAGAACAGAATTCATCCTATTTCTTTAGACTTGAGAAATTTCACTCTAAAAATAACACTATCCATAAGTTAAACATTGATGGTGTTATTACAGATGACCAAAAATTAATCGCTAAATACTGCAGCAATTTTTACAGACAATGGTATAGCTCTATGTACTGTCAGGAATCCACAGATATGTTTTTTAACTCACTGAATAATGTTCACTCTATCAGTGATATAGAATCTAAACAGTGTGATGAACCCATCAAAATTGAAGAGATTATAGAGTCTTTCAAACATCTAAAGAACAATAAATCACCAGGTGTTGATGGAATTACATCAGAATTTTACAAATTATTTTCTGAACAAGTAGCTCCCTTCCTATTTGAAGTCT
Source organism: Oncorhynchus gorbuscha (assembly GCF_021184085.1). Classification (NCBI taxonomy): domain Eukaryota; kingdom Metazoa; phylum Chordata; class Actinopteri; order Salmoniformes; family Salmonidae; genus Oncorhynchus; species Oncorhynchus gorbuscha. Next base: position 35,684,239 of record NC_060196.1, on the reverse strand, counting down.
TTTTTTAGAGAGTATTAAAAACAATGGTCTCCCTCCTACAATGAGTCAGGGGTTAATAACACTGATGCCTAACCCTAAAAAATAAGTGCTGCTCATCGATAACTGGCGTCCAATTTGTCTTCTTAACAATGACTATAAGATATTAGCCTCACTACTTGCAAAAATAATTAAATAAGTCCTGGATGCAATCATTGATGAAACACAGTCTAGCTTCATGAGGAACAGACATATTTCTAACAATATCAGACTAGTATTAGACGTACTTGACTACTCAGACCTAATAACTGAGGATAGCTTCATATTATTTTTAGATTTTTATAAAGCATTTGACACAGTAGAGAATCAGTTTCTCTTCCACTCCCTTGAGAGACTTGGTTTTGGGGATTTTTTTCTGTAAGACTATTAAGACTCTCTATGCAAATGGTAACAGCTCTATCAAATTGAAATATGGCACCTCACCTAGATTTGAGTTAAAGAGAGGAATTAGGCAGGGTTGTCCTATCTCTCCGTACCTGTTTTTATTAATCACCCAACTTCTTGCAAATTCTTTAAATAATAGTCCTGTACAAGGTATTTCCATAGCTGGTAAAGAAATTATTATAAGCCAGCTGGCTGATGATACTACACTTTTTCTGAAAGACGCTAACCAAATTCCCATATCGATCAATGTGATACAATCCTTTTCCAAAGCGTCTGGTCTATATCTTTACATTAATAAATGTGAACTCATAGCTGTCAAATATTGTGTGACACCTTCATATTATGGTATTCCAGTAAAAGAAGAACTTACATATTTAGGCATAACCATTACAAAGGATCAAAAGTCTAGAGGTTTACTAAATTTTAACCCTATTATTAAAAATACCCAGAAGAAGGTAAATCAATGGCTACAGAGGGACTTATCTTTATAAGGTAGAGTCCTAATAACCAAGTCCGAAGGTATCTCTAGACTAACATGGCGCTCTATCTTTATATCTTCACAGTAAAATAAGCAAGGAGATAGACCAGATGCTTTTCAAATTTCTTTGGAGAAACCGTACCCATTACATTAGGAAAACTGTTGTATTGAACACATGATAATGGTGGACTGAATTTTCTGGACATTACTACTTTAAATAATACTTTTAATATCAATTGGATAAAACAATTCCTAAGGAGACCCACTTCAGTCTGGAAATGTAATCCTCTTCATGTCTTCTCAACTTTTGGTGGCCTTAACTTCATGTTGTTTTGCAATTATAATATTCACAAAATTCCAGTGAAACTTTCTGCTTTTCATCGGCAGGTTTTCTTGTCATGGTCCTTCATTTATAAACACAATTTTTCTCCACACAGATATTATATATGGAATAATCGGGATATATCGTATACAAATACTTCTTTGTTTTTAGAATAATGGTTCCGAAATAATATCCTTTTGGTGAGCCAACTGGTAAATGCAGAGGGTCTTTCCCTCAGTTATAAGGAATTCTTATCACTTAGACACCATTCCCTCAGCTGTTGCTCTGTTATTCAGGAACGTGTCAAGCCCTGACCCCCCAGAGCCTACCTTCTATTGACCCTGTTGACTCATCAGTAGGAAAGATTTGTTTCTCTTTTGGTCCATTCAACAACAGAGCGATACGATCCTTGTTTCAGCAGGATGTTGTATCTATACCTTATGTCATGCCTTATTGGAATGGATTTATTGATAATATCTGTTGCCAAAAAAGTTTGGATGTTGCCACACACATACCTACTTGTTAACAAAATTGAGGAAGTTTCATTTAAAATTATTCATAAATATTATCCTGCCAACCACTATATAAAGAAGGTTAAGGAAAACATCAACTCAAATTGCTCCTTTTGTAATCACCACCCCGAAACAGTGTTGCATCTTTTTTGGCATTAAATTCATGAAAACTGTGGCAAGACATCAGTAGATTTATAATTGAACACATTTTGTGGAGAGATGTACTGCTTTGATTCTTTACATACGATAGAAATAAGCTGAAACATTTTTATGTAATTAATTTCATTATTCTTTTGGACAAATTTCATATACACAAATGTACATTCACAAACAAAAAAAACATTTTCTTATCCTACAAAAATAAATTGTACTCTTAACAAAAAAAGCTGTTAGAATTGTAAGTGTATGCATGTCCCTTAAGGTCCTTGTGTAAAATTGTAATGTGATATTGTACCCCCTAGCTCGATTGTCCATTGTTTATAATCTACAGTGCCTTGCGAAAGTATTCGGCCCCCTTGAACTTTGAGACCTTTTGCCACATTTCAGGCTTCAAACATAAAGATATAAAACTGTATTTTTTTGTGAAGAATCAACAACAAGTGGGACACAATCATGAAGTGGAACGACATTTATTGTATATTTCAAACTTTTTTAACAAATCAAAAACTGAAAAATTGGGTGTGCAAAATTATTCAGCCCCCTTAAGTTAATACTTTGTAGCGCCACCTTTTGCTGCGATTACAGCTGTAAGTCGCTTGGGGTATGTCTCTATCAGTTTTGCACATCGAGAGACTGAAATTTTTTCCCATTCCTCCTTGCAAAACAGCTCGAGCTCAGTGAGGTTGGATGGAGAGCATTTGTGAACAGCAGTTTTCAGTTCTTTCCACAGATTCTCGATTGGATTCAGGTCTGGACATTGACTTGGCCATTCTAACACCTGGATATGTTTATTTTTGAACCATTCCATTGTAGATTTTGCTTTATGTTTTGGATCATTGTCTTTTTGGAAGACAAATCTCCGTCCCAGTCTCAGGTCTTTTGCAGACTCCATCAGGTTCTTCCAGAATGGTCCTGTATTTGGCTCCATCCATCTTCCCATCAATTTTAACCATCCTCCCTGTCCCTGCTGAAGAAAAGCAGGCCCAAACCATGATGCTGCCACCACCACGTTTGACAGTGGGGATGGTGTGTTAAGGGTGATGAGCTGTGTTGCTTTTACGCCAAACATAACGTTTTGCATTGCCAAAAAGTTCAATTTTGGTTTCATCTGACCAGAGCACCTTCTTCCACATGTTTGGTGTGTCTCCCAGGTGGCTTGTGACAAACTTTAAAAACACTTTTTATGGATATCTTTAAGAAATGGCTTTCTTCTTGCCACTCTTCCATAAAGGCCAGATTTGTGCAATATACGACTGATTGTTGTCCTATGGACAGAGTCTCCCACCTCAGCTGTAGATCTCTGCAGTTCATCCAGAGTGATCATGGGCCTCTTGGCTGCATCTCTGATCAGTCTTCTCCTTGTATGAGCTGAAAGTTTAGGGGGACGGCCAGGTCTGGGTAGATTTGCAGTGGTCTGATACTCCTTCCATTTCAATATTATCGCTTGCAGTGCTCCTTGGGATGTTTAAAGCTTGGGAAACGTTTTGTATCCAAATCTGGCTTTAAACTTCTTCACAACAGTATCTCAGACCTGCCTGGTGTGTTCCTTGATCTTCATGATGCTCTCTGCGCTTTTAATGGACCTCTGAGACTATCACAGTGCAGGTGCATTTATACGGAGACTTGATTACACACAGGTGGATTGTATTTATCATCATTAGTCATTTAGGTCAACATTGGATCATTCAGAGATCCTCACTGAACTTCTGGAGAGAGTTTGCTGCACTGAAAGTAAAGGGGCTGAATAATTTTGCACGCCCAATTTTTCAGTTTTTGATTTGTTAAAAGTTTGAAATATCCAATAAATGTCGTTCCACTTCATGATTGTGTCCCACTTGTTGTTGATTCTTCACAAAAAAATACAGTTTTATATCTTTGTTTGAAGCCTGAAATGTGGCAAAAGGTCGCAAAGTTCAAGGGGGCCGAATACTTTCGCAAGGCACTGTATATATACTTGTGTTCCCTCATGTACTTTCTGTATTGATTTGTTGTTAATAAAAATAATAGATATATTTCACCGGATGTATAGATGTGAAGCATCCGCTTGGCGTGTCCGGCAGTGGGAGAGATTCTGCAAATGTTCTCATTAAATCCACATTTGATCTCAATACAGGTTTATGTTCCCGAAACTGCAATCGGTTAGAACAGATTGGACTACATTGTGTAGACTTTACTCTTTGCCAAGGTTGTTGCGTTATTTCGGAGCGCAAAGGCAAATTGCGATATTGCACACGCGCACTTCAGCTACTCTGAACGAATAAATGCAAATATAGGCTAGAACGCGCCAATAGGATCTCACTAGCTCGTGCTTGGCTCTATCCAGCTCCCTGCTTGCTCTGCCCACAATGACTCGTATGTTCCCATTTGAAACGACGGGCTGTGGTGTATCTTGGTTAAATTATCCTTTGTACTTGTCAGACAATTAATTGCTACACAGATAGAAACATAATTAGGATCTCTACAGATAGAAATAAAAGCTAGCCATTATTTGATTTGACAATATCCCACTTTTGATAGAGACCAACTTTCTCAGATGGACAGCCATTCATGAGAAATACGTTGCAGGAGTAAAATATTTATTTATTGGAAAAAGTTTTTAATTCTGCACAATTCTGCCACAATGCATCAGCAGGCTCAAACCTTGAAGACTAAATACATTTTTTGCTTCTCAAGGACTGAAACCATAGAAAACCCAACAGGTATACAGTATATACACCTAACAATCAATTGCAAATGAGACAGGAAGAAGTAGAAACGAAGACAAAAAAAGAACAAACTCATATCACACTAGTCAAACTTCTTCCAAGGAGGGCGGAGTGTATGCAGGTTTTCGCTCCGCCTTGTACTCGACTGATGAATTAAAGTCACTAATTAGTAAGGAGCCCCCCCCCCTCACCTGGTTGTCTAGGTCCTAATTGAAAATAAAAAAAACAGCAGACTCTAGTCTAGGCCCTCCATGGAGCGAGTTTGACATCCTTGCCATAAATGAATTAACATGTGAAAATAATGGTAAAAACACCAGGTGAGGTATTCTGTTATCCAAAAATATTAACATTCAACAAAGTGAGTGGACAAAACAAAACAGCAAATTAACATGGGTGAGGAAAGCAAAGTTTAAAGTGATGGAGGCTATGGAAAAATTCAGTATCTGAGCGTACTCATAACGATCCAATACGTAGTTTCAATAAAGGGAAAGAATAGCACAGCTGTTGGTACACATTCTGAAAAGAAAAACGCTAGACAGAATCTTACAGTTATGATTATACTGGTCATCATCTGGTCAATGGACTCAAACACATAATAGATTTGAGTTTCTATTGAGAACGGTGGCCAGTAACTATCATACAAAATGACATCACTAACAAGAAAAAAAGGTATTCTGATAAACATTTACACATACTGTTCATTATGTTTTGAACAGGATAGGATAGTAACAGGATAGTTAATAGTTTCTTAAAAAGTCAGTAATCAATTATCCCAGTTTGTATAGTATGAGTATTCCATAATACAGGTGTACTTTATAGCTTTAACAGTTAAGACCGTATTTCAAAACAAGCAGCAAGTAAAATATCCTTCAAACTGAATCATGGTCAATGGGCTGAAAAACATCTCTAAAAGATGCCCCCTGAAAGAAATGGCGGATTTAACCATGTGTTGGTTGTATGTAACACAGCTCTCGTAACCAACCCCTGAAAACGGAGTGTCACTCAGAATCAATTCCCTTCGTTGAACTAATAAACTCCTGGCTTTATATATATATTTTTTTACACTTATACAGAGGTTTGTTCTAACATGTAGCCTGTGAGAATGTCAACATTTGAATTACAGTTCTACGAAAAGGAGAATAATAAGTAAACACCTAAAATTAAGTTGACATTTAATCTTGACAACACTAGCAGGCAAGCTCAACATCAATATAAAAGTATACATTTCAGGGCACTGCAATCTGCTGCAGTCAGCCAGGTAAAGGGATCTATATACACTGTACATGTACTCTGAAGTGACAACTCAGACAGCCATCGGCTCTGGTTCTAAAGGATCCATCTCTGGAACATCCTGATGTGGTTCTAAAGGATCTTCTTCTGGAAGAGACATTTCTGGTTCTGCTGGTTCCGCTTCTGGAGAATCTGCCTGTTCTGGTTCCACTTCAGCCATCTTCTCAGGTTCTGCAGGTTCCACGTCTGGGATGATGAGGTCGTGCTTAAGTTTCTTCAGCTCAGTCATGTTGAAGCCCATGAAGATGGTAGGGCTGTTCCTCTGGATCGCCTTCATGCACTTGGTGCGCTTCATCCCAAACAGGGTGGACACCTCAGTCCGGGTCAGCCACAGTCTCTTGGAGAGCTCCTCAGACTCCTTCTTTGTGGGATACGGCTTGGTGTGAAAGTATCTTGTGAGGAAGTCTTTCCGCTCCTCAGAGGGGCGTTTCTCCATCCCACTGGGGTCCAGGGCTAGCTGAATAGAGGGGTCGGTCAGCGGTGCCTGCTCTCGTTTCTCCTTCTCTCGTTGCTTGCGGAAGGCTGCCCGCGCATCCCTCTCCTTCTTGTTGGCCTCCATGGCCTCCCTGAAGGCCGCCTCCAGCCTCAGCTTGCTCTGCAGCTCAGCAGGTGACTCAGAGGGGTGGGGGATGGGGACGGAGGGCTGCGCTGCCATGGGGACGGGAGGGAGCTGGGTAGAGTACAGACCTGGCACCTGGACCCTCTGGTTAAAGGCCATGACCTGCTGCTGGCGTCCGTTGGTGGGGGCGGACTGGAGACTGTCTGCATCTTTTGGAGTCTTGGGTGCACGGCGGCACCGCTGTAGATGGATGATTATTGCTTTCTGCGTGGTCTTGCCTGTGTAAACGCCGTTGCAGTAGATGCATTTGAACGCTGCAGTCTTGAGGATGGCATGGACAGTGGGCGCAATGCAGTGCTTCCCACTCAGATGGGCACGGTAGTTCTCCAGTGTGACACACTTCTCTTCACAGAAGGGGCAGTCGGTATGCATCCTTTTACTGGGGTTCCGACACACTTCCTGTTTACCACCAGGCTGCATCTTGAGGAAGATCAGGTCCAGGGAGTTCGTGACCAGAGCTAGTTTCAGTTCTGCATCTCCTAGGATCTCTTTGGGGGCCGTGGTGTTAATGTCAAAGTAGGGGAACAGAAGGTTACCGCTGTCGTCTGTGTACAGTCTATACTCCCGCCTCATGAAGTCACAGTTGGCCTTCTGTGTGGGGTTGTGTTGTGTGTTTGTGTGTTCAACCAGTTGTTGGATGGAGTAGAACATCCCAGGACAGTAGAGACAGTTGAGCCCGTGCAGCAGGTGTTCAAAGAGGCCCTTCTCAGACAGGAGGATCTTACACTTCAAACACTTGACCGTCTTGTCAGGCATCTTCCTGAGGAAGGGAGCGCGGGCAGCCAGGCCCTGCTGCTTGGCTGTTCTGGGCTGGGCCTTGTGGGCAGCCTGTTGGTGAGCCTCATAGACATTGGAGGGGAGCAGTTCATTACAGATGGGACAGGTGATCCACTTCTTGGCTTTGGCGTTGAGAGCGGGGTTACCTGCTGGTTTGATGGGTTGAGGAGCCTTGCTCATCAGCTGGACGTTGCTCGTCTGGCCGGGCATGCCCACTGGCGTGGCGAAAGTGTAGGTGGGCATGCCGTTGACTTTGTTGCCTGTGGGGATGAGGTGGCTGAGGAGGGACTGAGAGGTCAGCATGGTGCCCTGAGGGGTGCTCTGGAGAATGGTACCCTGGGGGGTCCCATGGTTCAGGGGGAGGCGCTGAGTCATCATGAGGGACTGGGACATACCTGGAATGCTGATCTGCACCCTCGGGGGCAGGAAGACCTGCTGGGGCTGCTGCTGACCTTGGACCCCTATGGTGAAAGGCACCTGGTTGTGAGGAACACCAGGTAGTGAGGTGCCAGAGGGCAGTCTGACCATGGTCTGGCCGATGGGCATGGTGGCTGAGATGGCCCTCTGTGGCATAGCACTCTGCAGGTTGACAGTAGCACCAGGCTGGAGGAGGCCTTTAGCATTAGCACCAGCCATATGAACCAGGGTTGAAGCCTGTGGGGGGAGGAAGCTCTGTTTGGCCCCGGACAGCTGCTCAGGACTGGATACCTGTGGCAGCTGGTTTTTAGGGGCCAGTGTTTGGTAATTTGAAGGCTTGGTGTACTGAGTGTTCTCTAAGATCCAGGTCCTTATCTGAGCGCAGGCCCACTGGTGAGTGGGAGAGGACAGGATGTGGTGCAGCATGTGCTCTGTGCTTTCGATGACCATCTTACACACCTTACAGAACTGCCTGGAGGCTGTATGAGGGAACTTAGTGTCTGGTATCCGTCCTGAGAAGTGGTGCCACAGCTTCTCCAGGTGGTTAAGCAGGATGTGCTTCTTCATTGAGAACAGGTTTGAGTCCACATATTGGCACTTACGACACTTAAACCGGTCCCCTTTCTTGGTAGTTGAATGCAGAGAATCTGCATCTTGGTCCACGTTCGGAGAGCCATGGAAGAGGAGGAGGTGCTTCTTGAGGATTCGGGGGTGGGCGACAAAGGGGCAGATCTGGCAGGGAGCCAGGACAGACAGTTTCCTCTCATACTCATGGTTCCGCTGCAGATGACTCTTGTAGGAGTACCAGTTCCGTGTAGAGTACTTACAGAGGGTGCAGCACAACAGCCGCGTGCGGTATGGCCACTGGGGAAGAAAATGCACAGACAACAAGAGTGATTAGCAAAATAAGATTATTTACCACACTCTAAGGAATGAATGTTCAGGTTTTTTTTTGTCTGAAAGGGTATGCCCTACATAGTGCACCACTTTTGTCAGAACCCTATGGGGATAGGGTGGGAATTTGGGGAATAGGCATCCATTTCAGTTGATTCAGTAAGAACTGAGTCAACATGTTTTTTTAAACACACACAGCTATTCATTTTGACAGACCCCAGAAATATCAGTTGAATTATAAACTATTCTGTTTCAAATTAAACACTTGCTTGGTTTGTTGACATCCCCATCAGACTAGCTAATCTTTCCAGGTGCTATTGTACCTTTTTCTTTCTCTTGCCTGGAAAGGGCTCACTGAAGTCCACCCACTCGGTCTCCTGGAACGCCTCATCAGAATCAGAGTTTTTTTCCTTCTCCAGCTCCTGGAAGATGGTGACAGACAACATACAGCTAAGTATCACAGGAAGAAACCAACACTGATCAATGATCTCTGATCACTCACTGTCATGCATCCCAAATGGCATCTTATCCCCTTTAAAGTACACTACTATATAGCCCATAGGGAACAAGGTGCCACATGGGACACAGAGTCTTCAACAGTTATGGGAAAAGTACAATCATGACTCTAAACAATCAGTAAAATGGCAATAACTAGGCATTCAACTAGCCGACAACTGCTACACTGATGTGAGTTAAGCGTAAAAATAGCACAACAAATACCTACTTCCAGAAGGACTTTACAATTCTCCAGTCCAAAATCACTCAAAATATGTTTAACTTTTCTCCTAGTTTTTCTGATGTTTTCCAAGTTTCCAACAGGGACTTGATACATTGTTCCTCAGCTTCCTAAAAGAGAGAGGCATCTTGTTAGGCCAGGTAATATAACCTACAATACACCTTACACGTATTAACTAAGTTATCCCAGATCTGTTAGCTTATCATAAAACTGTGCATAAAAGTACCATAACAATAAGACTGGGAACATGGTTAGTATAACAACCTGGGTCCATTTCAAATTGTTAACATGGATAGGCCTAAATGAAGATACACTACCCATGAATGTAGCCTATGGATTCATGTGTTTATGGCCCATATAACCTAGTGACATAATTTTAAGAATTGTAAATGCATTCATGAAGCTAGATAACGTTACACTCACCCAGCATCATCCTTGAGCTAATATAGCTACACCCACCCAGCATCATCCTTGAGCTAATATAGCTACACCCACCCAGCATCATCCTTGAGCTAATATAGCTACACCCACCCAGCATCATCCTTGAGCTAATATAGCTACACTCACCCAGCATCATCCTTGAGCTAATATAGCTACACCCACCCAGCATAATCCTTTAGCTAATATAGCAACTCTCCAAATCAAAACACACAACCCACTGCAAGATAACATGAACAATTGGGTAGTTGCCATATGGCCAAACAAAGGTGAAAAAATAATGTCTAAACAACTGGCCACCTTAAATGTTTAGTTTATACAATTTAATATACAATTTAATGTATTGGTGCCTTGAATGTGTCATCTGGTGTGACATTACAATGCATGTTAATATAAAAAGGTCGAATGATTCCCAAATTGACAAGAAAATAATTGTTATTATTTAGTTACTTCGGTAATCATAATCTGGCATTTCAATTGAAAAACACAAATTCCTTGTATTCTCGCTATTACATTTTGAATAAGGTTCATAGTAATTTAACTAAACCGCGATAAATGACTTAAATGTAAATAAAAAGTTACCTGCCTCATACTTAAATAAGAAATAAATGAACTCGTTGTTTTCATTTATTAACGTGAACCAATTTGGACATTGTCACACGGATACGCAACTGGCAGTCAAATGTTACTTTCAAAACATACATGTACATTTCTGACCACTAAAAAAATGACTCTGAACATCAGTTCTAAAAATCTGTAATGGATCCTCATTCAAGTATTTTGTGTGTACAAAAGGTCCAGTATTGCTTTTTTCATCACTAGCTGGCTAACGAAAGTTACTTGCCTCCCTGACTCGGGAGTTGATCATTTGTGTTCCTGGTGCTTTCCCTGGACGTGGTTGATGTTTTCCAGAATCCCTCTTCGGAATTAAATCCTGATTCGCAATTACCCGTGGTCACCATTTAGGTAGGCACAGAAACTACCATGGAAGTTGAAAGGGCAACTACCATTCGAATGGGACGTCTGTGCCATTAACGGTAATCAAAAGCGGCCGGAGAACTAACTAAACCCATCGAATTGTACGCCTTGGCGGGAATAAAAGCACATTAGCTAAAATGCTAGCTAGTTGTGTTGAACGCAATGATAAATCATTGGTTGAACTGCATACACACATGCCTGGTTGGCTGATTTGTGACAGCGCATCTGCGCAACTGTTGACAATGGCTACAATGGGTGTAGATTTGTGATGAACTGTTGAGGATGCTCACATGACATAAAATTACCTTTGCTTTGGCGTCTCCGGTTATAAAAGGATGGCTGTCGCGTCTTTTTTTTCCCAATCTGGATAGTTTCACCAATCCGCAAGCGCTTCAGTCTCGGTGTCACGGAAGTGTGCAATCAATCCACCTGGACAATGCTCTGCCACTTACCTCTCCAAACAACATGCAGCCGCCAAAGTTAATTCAGGAAAAAATGATTTACATTAAAGTGAAATAATTGGTGTATTATGCTGTTTCACCCTCCTCCTGAAGTATAAAAAAAAAAATGGCGCTGTGTTCAGGACATGACGTTTGGGTCCTAATTAGCATATACTGAAGGTGACCAATGAGATTGAAGTTAGCTGTGGACTAAATTGAGAAATGTTCCAAACATAGTTGGAAGTTTCGTAGAGATTTAAATCCATTTCACGCTTAATTGATTAGTTAATTGGGCTAATAAACATTTATATAAGAGCACTAAAGAGATGTGGGAGTGGCTACAGACAAAATGAAGTCTATGGAAAAAAGCTAGCTAGTCACATGGTACAATTCAAAACAACCAATAGGCTGTCCGGAAATTGAGGCAAAGGGGAGGGCCAAAGAGAGTATGGTGACATCATATCATGCCACTGTTCATCAGCCAATAGTAGACGACTCTTCCAGTCCATTATTCGAAGAAATGTTTTTGTAAGAACGTGAGTATGTAGCTATCTTTATGATAATGAATCAATGTTTTATTAAAGGCAAAAAAAAAATTGCAATGGTATTTCAAAGGTAAAAGTCAAGAATAACAATTTGTATCGTTATATTTTGAATGTCACGCAAAAAATGATAAATCCAAAGGTCTTGCCCCAGTGAAATTTGGCTCGCCATGTAAAGCTATTCAATCACCACCATTCGGTAAAACTATCTTCGGTAACAAGACATAAACACAGATTTACAAATTGTTAATTGGTTCATCATATATGCTTGTAAATGTCTTGATTGGTGCCCTAATGCCGTAGTCACTCACCAGTCACTAGGCGACCATCTCTTGAAGGCCCTTAAAACAACCTTATCAACTATTTTTTCGCATATGCCTTTCATTTGCACAAATCAAACAATTCAATCCAATTGGTTAACATGTTGCTGATACATTTCGTAAAGTTGGACTTTCCTCAACTTTCACTCCTATAGTCAGGGTTCTATTGTCAACAGTTGCATCATCACCTTCAGTTGAAAATAAATAACTTCTGGCCAACTGTGATCGCCCCCTGGAGGCCAACACTAATATTGCTGACCTAGCCCAAAATTGTTACAGGCTACTGTTATCTCCTCAAAGAAAAACTCAGCATTCTTTACGTATTATTGTATTCCGCATGATGGAAATGTATTTTCAAGAGCAATACTCAATGGCATTGAGTGTGAAATTACTTAATATGCGTCATATGTGAACAAGGGGCCAGTTATGGTAGCGAGATGACAGTGTACATTGTGTCAAACTCATTCCACGGTGGGCCGAGTGTCTGGGGGTTTTCGCTTCTCCCTTGTACTTGATTGATGACCAGGTGAGGAACTCCCCTCACCTGGTTGTCTAGGTTTTAATTGAAAGGAAAACACTAAAATGTGCAGACACTATGCCCTCCGCGGAATGAGTTGGACACCCCTGGTGTACATAGTTTCAGAAGTGACAAACTAAGTACTGTAGCAGAATGCATTCACAAAGTTTTGCTCATCTTCCTGTCAGGGGATTTGGTGTCTGGGTTGCATTTACTACCAGGGTCAATAGGTCATCTGGGCCTATGTCTTGATCTTAAGCTAGAGCCTGCCGTCATAATTTGTTTGACTGCATCTGAAATGGCACCCTATTCCCTATATAGGGCACTACTTGCCCTGGTCAAAAATATTGCACCATATAGGAAGTATATACGGTGCCATTTCAGAAGCAGACATTTGTTTTGTGTTGCAGGACAACATATGCATAGCCTGGTCAACTTATAGGAGTTTACATGATGGTTGACATGCATTACTATAAAAGTGTATAAGGTTGTGGGTCAAGGGATCTTAATAACACAAAAAGGAAACTGAAAACAGTGAGGATGAAGCTGGCTAGCCTTCATTTGAGCATGTGCTTCACATGATCAGCATCAAACCCGAGTGGCGTAGCGGACTTAAGGCACTGCATTTCAGTGCAAGAGGCGTCACTACAGTTCCTGGTTTGAATCCAGGCTGTTTCACATCCGGCCGTGATTGGGAGTACCATAGGGTGGCGCACAATTGGCCCAGCGTCGTCCATGTTTGGCCGGGGTAGGCAGTCATTATAAATAAGAATTTGTTCTTAACTGAGGGTTCGCACCCAGGCTCTGTCTCAGCCGGCCACGACCGGCCTAGCGTCATCCGGGTTAGGGAGGGTTTGGCCGGTAGGGATATCTTTGTCAAATCTCGCACTAGCGACTCCTGTGGTGGGCCGGGCGCAGTGCACGCTAACCAGGTCGCCAGGTCCTAACCCCGACACATTGGTGTGACTGGCTTCCGGGTTGGATGCGCGCTGTGTTAAGAAGCAGTGCGGCTTGGCTTGGTTGGGTTGTGTTTTGGAGGACGTATGGCTTTCGACCTTCGCCTCTCCCAAGCCCGTACGGGAAGTTGTAGCGATGAGACAAGATAGTAACTCCTAACAATTGGATACCACAAAATTGGAGAGAAAAGCAGGTAAAATTAAAAAAATATATATATATTTCACCTTTATTTAACCAGGTAGGCCAGTTGAGAACAAGTTCTCATTTACAACTGCGACCTGTCCAAGAAAGCAAAGCAGTACAACAAACAGAGTTACACATGGGATAAACAATCATAGTCAATAACACAATAGAAAAATCTGTATACAGTGTGTGCGAATGAAGTAAGGAGGTAAGGCAATAAATAGGCCAATAGTGGCGAGGTAATTAAAATTTGAGTAATTTACACTGGAGTGATGTATGTGCAGATGAGGATGTGCAAGTAGAAATACTGGTGTGCAAAAGAGCAGAAAAACAAAAACAAATATGGGGATGAGGTAGGTAGGTAGTTGGTTGGGCTATTTAAAGATGGGCTGTGTACAGCTGCAGCGATCGGTACACTGCAGCTGGCTGCACGTAGGAGGCAGTTTATACCTTTGCAGGAAACTATGGGAAGATCAATTGCATAATCCTCACATCCTCCACTTATCTCCTACTCAACCCATTGGAGGTCAGAGGGGAGGGATCTCTGGCTTTCTCATCTAATTGGTTTTGAGGAGATGAGAGGGCGCGAGGAGTATCCAATTGAGATCTTCCCTAGTTATCTGCGTCTGAAATGGTACCCTATACTTTATAGAAGGGATACTCAACTCTTACCCTACGAGGCCCGGCGCCTCCTGGTTTTCTGTTCTACCTGAATTACTCATGCCTGGTGTCCCAGGTCTAAATCAGTCCCTTATTTATAAAGGAACAATGAAAAAAATGCTGTGAAACTGGCTTCGCGGTCCAAAGTTGAGTTTCAGGGTTTTATAGGGTGCCATTTCCTAATAACAAGGCATGCATGGATTAAATGTTATCCAATATTGGGAACTAATACGTACAGTTTGAATAACAGAATAAGGCAAATCGTACCAGAAAGGTATTTGGGAATGAATTTCGAGGTGATAGTTTCCAGATTTGACCTAAGGCGCGTATTTCTATGTGTTTATTATAGTTAAATCTATGATTTGAGATTTGATAGAGCAGTCTGAGGGGTGGTAGGCAGCAGCAGGCTCGTAATAATCAAATGTATATGGTTTAGAGAGAAATAGTTGACGCGTTGTAATACCTGTAATAACTTGCGGCTGAACTTGAAAGGGGTTCCTTCGTTATTTTACCGTTCCTGTCTTCCATAGAGAATGTCTTGATCTACTTCAAATAATGTCTGTGTTTCGTGCAGGCTTAAACAGCCTCTGCGTTTCGATACCCGTGTAAATCTCACTAGGGTAAGGTTACGTTTGTCAACATATTTTCAGAAATCAACTCTACAACAAAAAAAATGATCGTCGCTTATATTTAGCCAATATTGATCAGTTACCTTGCCCTATGGATATCTAGTTATAAAATTGGCAAGGTGGTGTAAACTTACACGAAACACAGACCTTATTTTAAACTAATCCTATGGATTAAAATAATATCCTATGGAATAAATGAAGGAACCGCTTTTCAGATTTTGCTAGGTGTCATGGGAATTATGACTCGCACTTTGGTAGTCAATTCTTACCATGTCCATTATTAAAATGGGATTTCCTGCATATAGAAATTACAGTTTTTGTTTTCAACATTCATCACAGGTAACTTAAACTCTATTTTTATTCAAACAGATGAGTATTTATTTGTCTCCTAAGCACTCTTCAGTATCATTGTCACTTCAGAGCTGTGTGTTTTACAGATGGCAGAGAAAAGCAAAGCACCAGTGTGGGACTATTACATGGAATTGGCACCAGGGAAAGCAAGGTGTCTCATTTGTGATAAAGATGTAAGCATGGGGTCAGCAACGGCTAAATACCACCAACCTGTGGAATCACCTTAGGAACGAACACCCATCCAAAAGCCCATATGTATTATATTAGTAAGTGTTCATCCAGTATTGTTGCAATTGTCATTATTACAAAAATGTGTGTGTATATACATAGCTTATAACTGTAGATATCCATAGGACAAGGTAACTGATCAATATATATATATATATATATATATACACACACACATATACACACACACACACACATAAAAAAATGTAAAAAAAGGCAGATTCATCGGTATCGGTCTTGAAAAATCATAATCGGTTGACCTCTAGTCTGGACATCACAATTCACCATCACTGTAACAGTATGCAGTTAACTGTGCAGAACACATTTGTCTCAATTTACTCCTAATACAGAATAACTGGTTAATGAGTTTATTGAAGACAAGAATCTGACAATCATTCTCTCACACACACGTAAAGTTGAAAAGTAATATAAAAAGCTAACTCTGTGGAAGGTACATGATCCTTCCATTTCCTCCTATGCTCCAAAGTTATGTAGTGCCAATCTGAACATGTCATTTGTGCAGATCCATTTGTTGTCCACGTTCTTCAGCAGGAACGTTTGTTGAAAACCCATCACCTGGTCCGTGTCAGCCTTTTAAAGAAAAGAGAACAGATGAGCATCATCCTCTACCAATATAATTTACTAATCTATCATTATTAGGGTTGCAAAGGGTCTGAAACTTTCTGGAAAATTTCCATGTGAAGTTATGACTGGGAATTTTGCTTAAATTCACCGAAACGTTAGCTTATAAAGGTGAACCTTTATTGTATTATACATGTAAGGAAATTCTAAGTCTTGTGGCATATTTTGGTTAAACTGTCCCCAATACAATGGAACTGTAACCCTCTGCATGCACAGTGCATTCATCCATCGCATGTACAGCTGATTCTCAAGATCTTGCACACTAATGAGATGCTATGGAGTCTACACTACTACACTGTCTGAGCCAAATGCTTTCTGGTAAGTTATTACAATACTGGGTGGGATGAATATATTTTATGACATACATTATTTTTTGTTAACTAGTAGTCATCAAGTTATGGCAGCAATCTACCTCACCAAGCAAAGTGTGAAGAATAAGAGCAACACATTGAAGTTGTCCTGCAACACCCATTGGGGTGGTGTTGTCATCATGTTTCACAGTCTCCTGGAGGGGAAGGAGTCTCCCAGAATCGGCCATATCACAGTCTACCGATATAAACAGCCCCATCAAGAGGATCCTCATGGATGATGTATTTTGGGAAAGAGTGATAAGCAGCCTGAAACTCCTGAAACCTATAGCAATAGCCATTGCACAGATTGAGAGAGACAATGCCATCCTGTCTGATGTTCAGACTCTGCTTGCAGATGTAAGAGAAGAAATTCATACAGCCCTGCCCACTTCACTGTTGCTCCAAGCAGAGGAATCTGCAGTTCTGAAATACATCAAAAAGCCAATACACACCGCAGTGTACATGTTGGTATGCTGGCAAGAGCATCCTGTCTGGTGCAGCGATCAACAAGGCCTATGGTGTCATTACTACCGTGTCTCGCCACCTTGGCTTGGATAAGGCCAAGGTTCTTGGCAGTCTGGCAAAGTTTTTATTTCACCTTTATTTAACCAAGTAGGCCAGTTGAGAACATGTTCTCATTTACAACTGCGACGTGACCAAAATAAAGCAAAGCAGTGCGACAAAAACAGCAGTTACACAAAGTCAATAAGTCAATAACACAATAGAAATATATGTACACTGTGTGCAAATGTAGAAGAGTAGGGAGGTAAGGCAATAAATAGGCCATGGATGCGAAATAATTACAATTTAACATCAACACTGGCGTGATTGATGTGCAGATGATGGGCAAGTAGAGATACTGGGTGAGAAAGAGATCAGTAACAATATGGGGATAAGGTAGTTGGGTGTGCTATTTACAGTTTGGCTATGTACAGGTACGGTGATCGGTAAGCTGCCGATCACTGAAGTACACTTCCAAGCAAGGGCTTTGGGATGGAGATGCAATATGGTACTCGTGCCAACATATCTCATCAGCCACCTGGTGGAAGGGTCTTTGTGGATCTGAGGCTCTTTCCTCTGTTGCCTCCATCATCCTCTAAATCCCACCACCTCAGAGCGCAACTGGTCCTTGTATGGGAACACACGCAACAGGCTGAACAATACAAGGGTTGAAAAATTGGTGGCCATCCGGGCAAATTTGAGGCTTTTTGAGCCTGACAATGAGCCATTCTCAACAAGGTTGGAAATTGACAGTGAAGATGAGGCCTCAGAGTCTGATATTCAAGAGGTGGACATTGATGAGGTCCAGGGAGAACTCATGGAAGCTTGAGAGGAAGACAACCATAGCTTTAGTTTCTGGACTATCATTTTACAGATTTATGTTGAAAGCGTTTTTGGGAGATGCGATGGATCATTGAGGATCATTCAATATTCCTTTTCTTTTGTTGTTCAGTAAAATCCTCCCATTTGAAGAGTCAACTCATTTAATTAAAGTTAAATTCATAACTAAATTGTTTTTCTATTGGAAGGATTTAATCATTTGCAATTATGTCTACTCAAGGTAAAATTATGTCTCCATATGACACGGTAAATATCCAATGCAAAAAAACATTACATTTAAAAAGGTATTAATATTCATTTGCATATATATTTCCGTTAATTCCCATGGAAAGTTTCCCTCTGAATATTCCCCAAAATGTGCAACCCTAATCATTACATACAGTAGAAATGAACCACAATAAGAACCATCGATTTGATTCTAAAATTGATTACATTTAAGCTCAAGTGTCTTTAAGTGGTATTAAAATGAAAACAGGAGCAGCTCCTTCCATGTTCCCATGTTCAGCGGTGAAACAAAGACACCGATGAATGTTCCTGCAAATTATTGTGCAACGTTTCAGCCCAAGTGTGCAGATATCCAACTTTATTTCGTGACATTTTTTGTACCCACGTTCACCGGTGTCACTATGCTAGCTTAGCAGCTTCATTCCTTTCCTCAACTTGTCTTTGACTGGGCTTAAAGTAGGGTCATTTCAAGCAGTTGGTGAGTTTCTGGTTCGATGTCACTCAGTTACTCTCGCCCCTCTAAACTTGCACTACATTGACCCCAGCGGTTGATCTATGCTTAACTGTGAATCCAGGTCACGGCACCACTGTAACCCGCGTCACTGTGTTAGCTTATTCTCTCAACTCGCCTCTGACTTGACTTGGCTTGACTACAATCCTCTGCTACAAACAGTTAACACACATGACTGTCAACTTGACTATATATACACATCAGTTGTGCCACTGAAAAGGATGCAAATCACTGGCGCCACCTCAAGCCGTGGGTGAGTTTCTGGTACGATCTCCCTGTTACACCAGCAAGTCACTCAACGTGTGTCCACTACTTTTGAAATTACCTACCTTGAGCTGTCCCATCACCATGCTCATTACACAGCTGTCTGGCGTGGGCTGGTGGTCCTGTGCGGTGATGCTGTGCTGAATTGACTGGAACGGTAAGCTCTGCAGTAAGGGAGAGAAGAGGTATTTTATGTCTGTACCATGTTAAAATAATTAGGCTATACATCATAATTACTTTGAAGTTTAAATGAAGATGTCACTTACAGTGATCTTCTCCATAATGGCTTTATGCCCCTGGAACCCAACTCCTTCCCATGTTAAACATGACGCATCAGTCTGGACACACAAACATCAATAATTTATTAAGACAGCGAGCTCTCACATCAGTTACACACTGAACAACATGAGTAGCTGTGTACTCATTAGTTAGATTCCGTTGCAAGACGCTTTGCAGAATGGGAGGGACCTACCTGAATTGGACCAATAGAAATTATTGTTTTCATTGTAAAATGTTTTCCGCTTGGAGTAAACGGTTACCAACCCAAATGTTTTGCAACGGAATCTGACCAATGAATACACCCCATGGGTCCATCTCAAAAGTTTTCCTCGATTCCTTCTATCCTCTCATCCATGCCACTTTCTCAAAGCACTTCAGAGGATAGCCCTTGAACATGACTCAATTCCAATCCATTACACATAAGTCATTGGACTAAGGCGTCTTCTGTACAGTGGAGTTAAGAGTCCTGACACTCAATCTGAACATTAACACGCATCACTTGCAGTACCCATAGCTGTATGGATCTTGAAAAATTGCAACAGTAAGTATCTTTATTTTAATGCTTTTTTTTCTCGATGATGAAAGGGCCATATGTTTCAGAAGCCATATTGTAAGCAATGATTGACGTTTCTAAACGTTAAAACACAGCATTGGGATTGTGGTTC
The DNA here is from genome assembly GCF_021184085.1 of Oncorhynchus gorbuscha. Lineage (NCBI taxonomy): Eukaryota > Metazoa > Chordata > Actinopteri > Salmoniformes > Salmonidae > Oncorhynchus > Oncorhynchus gorbuscha. The sequence continues at coordinate 35,664,390 of NC_060196.1, read as the reverse complement.
ACATGAGCAAAGCTGAAAACTGTAGGGTTATTTGAAGGAGAGAGTCCAAGTGAAGTAGGCAAGGAATTAAGAGAAGAGAGTCACCCCAGGTTTTCAGATGACAAGGTTGGTCCATGAAACACCATTACACATCTCTAACTGTATTGAAATGTAAATACTCACATAAAGATCGGCGAGTTTGGTTCTATCAGAATCAAACTGTTGGTAATAATGTTGCACAAAGCCTGCACCTATCTGCTCCCAAACCGGTTTGCTTGCCATGATTCAAAGTTGGAATCTGGAGAGGAAAATGCGACTTGAATATGACGTAGCCAACAGCGCATCTCTGATGAGCACATTCCACGTGTTGCAGAATCATTCTGAATTATAATGAATGGAAAAGATCAAACTTCACAGTTTGTCATCATGTATTTATCCACTTATCAAGAGAACATGAGCACGAGAATGGCTAACTAGCTAGCTAGATCTCAAAACTGGAAACACTAGCTAACGTCAGTTAACGGAATGAATACTGCGTTACATAACGAACTAGTTATATACAGTAGCAAGCTAGCTCGCTAACTAGTTTAATGTCAGTACATTATTCCACTCAGAAAAAGACAGCTAAACTTTTACTTTGTGTTGCAAAGAATAATTTCCCCTATAAGCTACATGTTTTGTTGTTGAATAGTTGTGTAAAACTTCATATGGAACTTACCTTAATATGCAATTTACTAGTAATCCAGTGTGGATGCACAACAGGTCTCTCCCGCTTCATCCGGAGAAAAAAACATGTGTTGTCATATACTGGGGCCTAACAACCAATAGATGCGCTCTTCGGCTTGATTGACCGGTACCTACGAGCGGGAATGGCACCCAAATGGGCGTTTCCATCAAAATGATATGGGAGAAATACCAAAGTGCAACCAACCTTGGTAGCTCAATTATTTTCAGCCCATTGATAATGAGATGTATATTAAATGTTACGTTTAATGACAATGTATACTTTTGTATAACATTGAGAATATTTTTTTTAACCAGGCAAGTCAATTAAGAACAAATTCCTACATGGACAACTGTGAGTTAATGGATATGACAATGTATATTTTTTATATAACATTGAGAATCAATGTTTTTAATTTAGCCTTTATTTAACTAGGCAAGTCAGTTAAGAACACATTTTTATTTAGTTATTAGTTACTTTACACATGAGCTCTTTGTAGCCAAGAGAAAGTGACATAAAATAGTTTAGTTTTCAACAAGTGCTTTATGTAGCAGCTAGCTGTGTATTCCTCTGATATATTTTGATATCTGTGGTGGTGTGAAACTCAGTAACAGCTTTCCAGATAGTTTACTGATAAAGTCAATAAGAAAGAAACCACTTTGTTGATAATTATTTAGTATGATGATCATGAGTGACAAAAGTATCAAATAATATACAACTATGACAAAATATGTTCAACAAATAAATGTTGCTTGGTGCAGTGCGTTGAGAATGACTAAGTGCCAATTCCACTCCAGTATTAGGCCATACAAACAGGAAACAATAGCATTATAAAAATGTCATGTTAAGGTTTACTCAAGCTTGAACATCATATACTTCAAATCATACGATTGGTGAGAGTACAAGTGTGATGATTAATAACATTTTCCTTATAGCAATTTAATTCAACAGGTGACCACACAATACAATAAAGGGAAACACTCAGAGGCACTTGAAAAACGGAATCTTGAAGAAGAAGTCTTCAGATCAATAACACAATTTTCCATTTTCAGGTGTCCGCATCGTCTGATTTCTTCAGCGTCTTCACAGCCACTTAATAGTGAGAGAGCCAACACTATATTGCTTGTTGAAACTGTTGTACTGTCAGATCCTCCAGTCCAGAGGACACTAGTATTATTGTCTATAGTCAGGTCCAGAGCCGTATCCATCTATGGCTCTGGTCCAGTTAAGACAGCCATGCAGACTGAGGTCACCTGACCTAGAAGTCAGGCAGACCATTGCATGTGCGATATGTGGGAGCTGCAGGCATCTGTTTCAAGTAGCCTCCTAAAATGGCACCCTATTCCCTATATAGTGCACTATTGTTGACCAGAAAACAATGGGTAATACTATATGTAAGGAATAGGGTGCTATTTGAGACAAGCTTTCAGTGTCCTGGGTGTGGGATGAAATAATCATCTGTTCTCAACACTGGGGGAAGCTCCTGATGCTGCTGCCTACTGGGGCTGGCTGGTTTCTGTAGAGACAAAAGTTATGGATTTAAATTAAATTAAGTCACATGTGCCGAATACAACAGTTGTAGACCTTACCGTGAAATGCTTACTTACAAGCCCTTAACCAACAATGCAGTTCTGAAAATACAAATATATCCACTGAGAGCAATGGACAACTAACATTTAATAATAATAATATAGAGCCTCCCGAGTGGCACAGGCGTCACTACACACTCGGGTTCAACCCCAGGCTATGTCGCAGCCAGCCACGACCGGGAGATCCATGAGGTGGCGCACAGGTTAGGGGAGGGTTTGGCCGGTCTGTATGTCCTTGTCCCATTGCGCTCTAGCGATTACTTGTGGCGGGCCAGGTGCATGCACGCTGACTTCAGTCACCAGTTGTATAGTGTTCCCTTTGACACATTGGTCCGACTGGCTTCCGGGCTAAGCAAGCAGTGTGTCAAGAAGCAGTGTCGCTTGGCAGGGTCGTGTTTCACAGTAAGGTCTACAACTGTTGTATTCAGCATTTCATGCATTTTTTAAACTTTTATTTAACTAGGCAAGTCAGTTAAGAACAAATTATTATTTTCAATGACTGCCTAGGAACAGTGGGTTAACTGCCTTGTCAGCTTGGGGATTCGATCTTGCAACCTTTCGGTTACTAGTCCAACACTCTAACCACTAGGCTACCTGCTGCCCCCCATATGACAAGAAACATTTGATTTTGATGTACTAACGTTATGACATTTTTTATAAACAACTGAAAAATGCCTCTTCGGCACCTCCAATGTTTTGAGCTGTTATAGACTTCCGACCTGTGCATGGCAATAATGAGTGATTGGAGGGGCCAAATAGGCTTTTTTTTCCAGATGCTTGTACATTCTTATTTATACCTTTTTTTGGAAGTACATACCAGCCGTAACTGGAGAAAATGAAGATAGTTGCTCAGCGAAACTCCACAATTGGTGATCAGCAAGCGTACTTTGACATTATAACACTTGCAGAGCTGGTGAATGACAGTTTGAGTTGGAACTTCTTGGGTGTTACAGAAGACTTTGCTAGAGGCATCACTACAGACCCTGGTTCTATTCCAGGCTGTAACACACCCAGTCATGATTGGGAGTCCCATAGGGCGGCGCACAATTGGCCAGGCATTGTGCGGGTTAGGCCAGGTTAAGCAGTCATTGTACATAATAATTTGTTCAGAACTGACTTGTCTAGTTAAATAAAATAAAAAACAAGAGATACTGGTTCAGGGGGATAGTGATTAAGTATAGGAATACAGCATTTACACTCCAAATGGATATTGCCTTAATGGTTGACTGAGATGTGCATTGATTGATTGACTCCTCACATTTAGAAAACTCGGGACACTAATGGTACGGAAGATCTTTCTGAAGGCACCCGGCAGGGTTCCTTGTTCCTTCTCTGCCTGAGTGACATGCTCCTCCATGACATTCACATTGGAACCCACCATCTTCACAAACACCTGGACACAACACCAGGGAACAGAGTCAGATACAGAACTACCATATCTGTGCCCCAAATATAGAGAATAGGGTGTCATTTGGTACACTGAACATGTCAGGATTTCAATGACATCATCCTGGTCATTAACAATTACGTTAAGTAAAACACACTTACATCCAACTTGTCAATCTTTCTGTATATTTGTCTCATCTCTTCTGATTTTCTATGGATTTGAGGTAGGTTCTCGTTGACAATCTGTGATGTGTCGTTGCGGATCTATAACCAGAACAAGAAAATGTAATTTCTCACCCACTTTCACAGACAAAGACATGAGCAGCACATACAGGGATGCGCACAAATGGCAATTTACCATAAAAAGCTATGTATCAAACTACAAAATACAGAAATACATGTCCAAGTAGTCAGCCCGAACAGCAACAACATTCTCAATAAGTAACGGTTACAGAAACTATAATTGTAATATGTTGTTTATCTACTTTAGTTGAATGCACTGACTGTTAGTCACTTTGGATAAGCGTCAGTTAAATGACCAAAATGTGAAAATGAACATACCAAAATGAACTGCAAAGCACACTGGGTATTATTAGCGTTGTGTCAGTCAGAACTCATTACAATAATACTCAGCATGTTTTGCAAATGTCAATTTTTACATATACAATTATATTTAGTTACTTTGGCACAGGGGTGTCCAACCCTGTTCCTGGAGAGGTATCTTTTCGTTGTAACTAACCTGGTTCAGTTTATCAACCAGCTAATTATTACAAATCTGGTGTGCTAGATTAGGGTTGGAGTGAAAACCCACAGGATGGCAGCTCTCCAGGATCAGGGTTGGACAGCCCTGATTTCGCAGATTATTTTATCACACCATAGTGCCACCAGACTTCTGATACCAATGCAGGGTGAGGGGCATACAAAACTGAAGCGCATAAAAAAATAAAATTGTATAGAAAAGGATTCTAGTATTTTGAAAATACAAATTACAGCTCCTGAAAGTATCTTAAAAAAATCAAGAGTGCAGTTCAGCCTTGTGTAATACACATTACTCAAGTAAACGAAATACATATTTCAAATACTGTCGATCTTTGAGCACGTACCATGTCAAGCATTCCAACAAATTCGTCCACCCTAGTAAGCATTTCCTCCAGACTTTTCTCCAAACCCAGGATCTGTGGGGTATAGAAAGCAGGACATGGTTATACCAGTCGAGTGACATTTCTCTTGTCACGCGTATCCAGTTATAGCTAGCTTTGGCCAGCGCTATTGCACCTCCCAGCATAGACAGTATAATATATTTTACATCCATCAGAAAGGTTGTTTAATTCTAACCTCGTCTCCAGCAGTATCTCTGATGTAAGAGGAGTAACTTAGGGTAGTGTGTCTCAGGATATCATCCTCCTCGTTGTGGTCTGGGTCCGTTTCGGGTTCCTCGGAGTTGAAGCTCGGACTCCGCAAGAATGCTGCGTCGAAGCTGGTGCTTTGCGACACCGTACCATTGCTTAGGGCCTCGCTCAACATGGATAAACTGCTCACACTCTGCGACACGATGCCACTGTCCCGACTCACCTCGGCACTGGACTCCTCCAGTGGGGAGAGAACATCTACCCTATTTTCCATCCTAGGCTCCATCTTTCCCCCTTTTGTTTATTTATGTTTTCCGCTACCGCGTTATGATTGTCAGCTGATTAAATCACGTGGTTGAATATGTTGATGGCGGCTTACAAGGATCAAGTAGAACTAAGCGAAAAGGCGCAATGTTAAATCAGGGCTCTTTCTCACTAATTTCCTCTTAAGTTGAATACTGAAATCTGATGACTCAATCGCCATTAGAAATTTCCACAGTAGAAAATGGGAATGAAAAACTGGACAGCAAGTGCATTTTAAACCTTTATTTCAAAATGTATCTCCCAAAACGTACAAAACAGTAAGAAAATATAAACACAATATTCACAATACAATTCAAATTAATTGCATTAAGGGTTTGAATTTCAACTGTGGAAATTAGTTGAAGTGATACTTACGGTTTACTATGTTGAAAGAGAAACTAGGCCTACTAAATATTGATTGAGCAATTACAGATCAAGCCCTAATATCCATTCAATTGTTGTTTACATTTGAGTGCTCAGTACATATCTGGACTAAAATGAATTAAAAAGGCACAAAGTGTTTTACAAACCTTTTCTCCAATAAGTGTGGAGAATGTATAGCAATGTCTGTACAGCATCATCATCATCATCCCATAGAATAAAAACAGTCCAGTTTACATGATATGCTGAAATATTCCCCATCAGAATCATCCTCGTACCATAACACCTCATGGAATTATTTGTTCATACGTCATTGTTTTTCCCTTGTAAAAATCTATTATAAAATCCATATGTACATTAAAACAATAGACATTTATTCCAGAAAAATCTAGATGTTTCTGTAATAAATATAAAACCTGTAATATTTCCTAGGTGTGAATATGTTGGCTCACACAGTCGATGGTACAGGGTATTACCAGAAGGGGGAAGTGACCAACACATTATAGCACTACTCAACAGGGTGGAACTGACTGTGCATAGTAAAGATATGCATGGAATAACCACACTATGGTCATAAGAACAGTGTCAAGGTAATCACAGCAGCCTATGGGGAGAGGAAAAGGAAAGAGCAACACAAATGACATATTTGTGAACCAAAATAGGGTGATAATCCAATGTTAATCCTGGAGATTTAAAGAGTTGAAACAACAATAAGACTGTTAAAAAAAAATTACTTTGCAAACCTTGACAGCTTAAAAGCCTTGAACTACAATGTGAATAATGGTGAGAAGAATCCCATACAAAAATCAAACCACCAATGGATGAAGGCTTAGTGTCCCACAGAATCCATGTACTCTCTGAAAGTTAACCATATCATGGATGGATAGATGACGTTTGTTAACCAAAGTACCACTGGATCCATACATGGGTCTCAATGTGTGTGCCCAACACAGTGTAGGAAAGTGAATGAGTGAGGTTAAGCAGATGCAGATTCAGGTGTTATCACCTTCACCTCTTAGCAGTCCTGCCTGCTGTAACAGGGTTCACATCCCCCTGCCTGCTGTAACTAACAGGGTTCACAGCCAAGTAGGTGAGTAAACAGTAAAGATAAGGATTTATTAGCGGTGAAGTGAGAGGGGTGCTACTCAGATAGTGGCTTTTTTTCCAGAGAGCATGTTGCATTCCTGGAGCTCCAAAAACAGACAACCAGTGGAGAAGACGAAACAGGATATAGACTATGTTCAGTGTAGGAAGTATTGCTTGATAGCAGTTGAAAATGTACCAGGTATAAATGACTGCTGGTAAGGGAAGTAAGAGTTTTAGTACATGTGATGATCCAACACTTCTCCTTATTAAAGCTTAGAATCATTTATTGGAGAAGATAAATCACCTGTGAATACACAGGTAAAATACAGATATAGAGAATCAGTAGACAGGCAGCATTGTACAGAAACATAGAATTGTTCTTAAAAACAAAAGCTCAAAGTTGGTCCCAAAAAGGAGATCGAGGTTCAGATTAAAAGTGGCCAATGAAGGATAGCAGGTGAACCCCATCAGGCCTACACATTAGTGGCCTAAAATGCTCATTTACAAGACATTGAAAACCTTAAAACTCAAACAATACAGAATAAACTGTCCTTATTTGTTTTATAAAAAAATGTAACAAAATTAGTAGGAGGTTTGAGGAACAACGTTCATTCTCATGGTGGGTATACCGGGCAGGGGATGCTCCAGCTCACGTCCAATGTGTGTGTGTAAGTGTGTATTATTAGTGTAGGTGTGTGTATTATAGGGTGATGACTGTGCCATCCTCTTCCACCCCTCCCCGGGGCAGAGCCAGGCTGTGTCGAGGGTCCGTCCTCATGGTGCTGAGGATTTTGTGCAGGCTGCTGTTGCTCTCCCGGAGGGCTGGGTTGCTGCTGTGGTGCTGGGTTTGGTGATGCTGCGGGTTCTGTAACTGGGGCTGCTGGAGGTTCAGGTCCCTGTGCAGCATGTAGCTGAGGCTGCCGTGGTGAGAAAGGCCATTGAGGCTGGGCTGGGAGTGGGAGGAGGAGGTAGAAACCACAGAGAGGGGTCGGATCGGGGGGTTGGTGGGTTCCACGGGGGCCTGGGGAGGGGCTTGGGTATGGGAGCGTGACGTTCTTGAAGCCACGGACACCATTGATGCGCTGGAGCGCCTCGACGGCCGCTTGAGGGTGCTCTCGATAACGATGTCTGACTCCTCATCGCTTTCCAGCTCGTCGGGGTAGCCATGGGCACCGGTCGCCATTGCTGCGGTGGACAGGCTGGGGTAGCCGGTGGAACCGCTGCTGTCTGACGACTGACCGGAGCTGCCAGATATCCGGCTGGCTCGCACCACATTGTTCCGCTGGTTCACCGGCTTCACTGTGACAATCAGGTTGTGACTGTTGGCGATCATCATGTCCGTTACCTGGTCTAGCGTCTTCCCAGTCACCTCAATGCCGTTGACCTCCAGGACCTCGTCATTGACGGCCAGCAGGCCCGTGCTCTCAGCCAGGCCCCCAGGCACCATGCGGGAGATAAAAATCCCAGGCACTTTCTCCAGGCCATGGGGCGTCACCCGTACGCTTGTCCCATCCCGGATGTAGAACCCCAGGGGTTTGTCAGAACCATGGCGGTAGAGACGAACGCGGCGGTGGGACTCTGGCAAGATGTCCACATCGATGATGGAGGAGACTGGCCGGAAGTCCTGCGGCATGCCAATACGGATGTGAGGTCGCTTCCTGTTGACGTCGTTCCGCAGCGCCACCACAGCCTTCTTCTTTCGGGTCAGAGAGTGAGTCCCATAGTTGCTGTAGTCGACCTCCTCTGAAACACAACAGGAGAAATAGAACTGGTTAGAGCCTTTTCTGAAACCCAGAACAGAACTGCTAAGAACTGAAACACAGAAAATATAGAACCCGTTAATTAAGGCCTCTGGAAGACAGGAGAAAACAACTGCTCAGAACTATGTCTGAAACACGGAACAGAACTACTTAGAACAGCTTAGCTCTCAGGAACACTTCACTTGAAGCATATGAGCCTCAAATGGTGAGCAGATGTTTTCCTTTGAAAGAACACAATACATAAAGGTTTTATTTGTAGCAAGAAATGTACGCAGTGCTCATTACCATACACGTCAACAGGTCTTAGTCCAAACTCCTCTAACTCTACCCCTGGGTAAAGCAAGCATCAACCCTTCATGTTTTTAAAAATGGATAAACGACCAAAACACACATAAAACTGCAAGATGACAACATGAACACAGATTAACTTTATTCCAGACTTGGGACATCAGAACAACAGAATAGTGAAGCTGCCAATACATTCCAGATTGCAGTCCTAGAGTCATTAATAAAACGCTGAGAGGGCAGAGCAGAGCTGACAGCGTGGGGGTGTGTGTGTGTGTGGGGCGTTCCTGTCTGTGCTGACAGTGCTGACAGAGCTGTCCCGCTTTACCGGTACTGCTTAGACAGCTGCTGTTGGGGAGGCCCTGCCTGCCTGCCAAGCCAAACCATGGCCAAAATGGGACCAGAGTCACAGCGTACTGACTGTTTACCAGTCCCACTCTAAAGAAACACCCACACAAGGAGTTGAGGACAAAGGGAAGTTTATCATTAAAACTCCACAGCTTGTTTACTGTGAAATCCTTTCCCTCCACTTCCCTCAACTTCAGAACTGGGCTGAACTTGTGGCAGACCCTGTTGCACTCTGGGCCGTAGAGAAAGCCTGACGAGTGTTGCTCTGGTGTAGCTCTGCAGTCAGTGGGATGGAACAGAACCACAGGAAGAACAGTTGGAATCAAACACCAGGATGGGATTACAGTTGGAATACCGATCATTCTGAGCTTCAGTTGTACACGACTCGCTGTCTGCAAGCAAGGGCAATGGAGTGTGTTCAAGCAAAACTATTTTCACAGTTCAAAAAATATATAAAAACATTTCAACCAACCCAATGTCTAGGCTTAGGCGGTATACGATATACTGGGGTATTTGGGGAAAAAACAGGATGGTTTTTCAATACCGTCAAAACTACTTCTTTGAAGTTCAATACATTTGAATATTTATAGCAACTTTTTAAGTTAATACCTACAGTCAACTTGTGCAATACGCTCGGAGACAAAGCAGATTGCCCTTTTCATTCCACCCCTCACATTATGAACAGTTGAGCCAGTCACATGTTTGTTTGTAAATAGCATAACATGAGAAAGCGGGAGCTGGTGAGTCCAAAGCATTGTATATCTATCGGTAAGTCTCTGTTGTGCAGCGCACATGAGGTGATGAAGTTACACCTGTATGCAATTCACTACTACATTTTTGCCATCAAATATCTTACGTCTTTCTGCCGTGTTTGAGAAGTCAAAAAGCTCTAGATCAGTTCTGTACGGATGCCATTTTTTCCCTGTGCTTCCTACTAGCATTTTTCCCCCTCCTCCTTTCTTCTCCCCTCTGCTCCTTGTACACATAATGCTCTTCCTTCAGAAAAGCATTCATCACAACTTTGTTCATTTGCACAATTTCTCTCATTCACTTCCGCTTGTATAATGTAAACACTCACTGAAAATGACATTAGGTAGCTACTATCTATCCAGCTTGACAATGACAGGAAGAGAAATAAAGAGAGACAGAGAATGCCAGAAACAGAGATACAGTATGATAGTGAGAGGACTGCTCAGGCATAATAAACTCATCCTGTGATCTTCCTCTCAGGACATGTCTGTACTGCTAGCTGTGTTGATCCAGATCCAAGGAGGAAGTTTGTCCGGACAGTGTGAAGCAGGAACAGGAACTAGAGGTCCTACGGGGGGATGGGGGAAGGGACGGGACATCCACCACTTCCATGGCAATGGGCCACGAGTCATAGTCCCTCCTGGGGTGGACACTTGCCTGGGTGTATGTGTTTGACGTTATAGCATATGCAAGTGGGATAACCATATGATCACGTGGTATAGATGTGTTCCCTCTGCTGGAAAAGTGTGTTAGTTCCTATGCTAAAGTATTTTTTGGGGGGCCAATTCTCTGTGCTAATAGTTTCAGTGGGAGTATTTTGTGCACCACTGTACTGACCCAACCTCCCAGGCCGACTAATGACTTTCTGCATCTCCTCCCCACCAATGACAGAATCTAATGACAGGACACAACACACTGTTTTAATAACGCTGTTCTGAAAGCAAACTGCTGCACTCCTTGCTACATACACAGATGGCCACAGCTAGGTTTGCAAAGGGTCGGAAACTTTCCGGTAAATTTCCATACATTTCCCATAAATTTTCCATGGGAAGTTAAGTCTGGGAATTTGGGGAATTTTGCTTAAATTCATTTAAAAGAAATTCATTTAAAAGAAAAAGATTTCTGCCTGAAGCCCATACATGCCACAGCGTACATGTTGGACCCCAAGTATGCTGGCAAGAGCATCCTGTCTGGTGCAGAGATCAACAAGGCCTACAGTGTCATCACTACCATGTCTCGCTACCTTGACCTGGGTGAGGACAAGATTCTTAGTAGTCTGGCAAAATACACTTCCAAGCAAGGGCTTTGGGATGGAGATGCAATATGGAAGTCGTGCCAACATATCTCATCAGCCACCTGGTGGGACTTTGGCTCTTTCCCATTTCCTCCAAATCCCACAAATATCAGCTGCCTCAGAGCGCAACTGGTCCTTGTTTGGGAACACACACACCAAATCTGACCAATACAAGGGTTGAAAAATTGGTGGCCATCCGTGCAAATTTGAGGCTTGTTGAGCCTGACAACAAGCCATCCTGAACAAGGTTGGAAAGTGACAGGGAAGACGAGGCCTCAGAGTCTGATGTTCAAGAGGCGGACATTGAGGAGGTCTAGTGAGAAGACATGGAAGCCTGAGAGGAGGACAACCAAAGCTTTAGTTCAATCATTTTACAGATGTATGTTGAAAATGTTTTTGGGAGATGCAATGGATAATTGGGGATCATTCAATATTCACTTTCTTTCGTTGTTCAGTGAAATTATCCCATGTGAAGTGTCAACTCATTGAATTAAAGTTCAATTCGTAACTAAATTGCTTTTAAAAATGTAAATTGGGAGAATTTAATCATTTTCAATTATGTTTACTTATGATTAGGTAAAAGGTTTATGTTTGTCTCTATATGATATGGTAAATATACCCAATGCAAAAAACATCTATATTTAAATTATATATGAATTTTCATATATTTCCATTAATACCCATATATTCTCACAGAAAGTTTCAACCTCTGAATATTCCACAAAATGTGCAACTCTAGCCACAGCTATAGAAGGTACAGAACCACAAGCCACAGAACCTAGTCTGGCCAGCTCTACTGTGGATTTTCATATAGAAGCCACTCTGCTGGCTCCAGCTCCTGCCCTGCCCTGCCGGCTCCAGCTCCTGCCCTGCCGGCTCCTGCCCTGCCCTGCCGGCTCCAGCTCCTGCCCTGCCGGCTCCAGCTCCTGCCCTGCCCTGCCGGCTCCAGCTCCTGCCCTGCCGGCTCCAGCTCCTGCCCTGCCGGCTCCAGCTCCTGCCCTGCCCTGACGGCTCCAGCTTCTGCCCTGCCCTGACGGCTCCAGCTCCTGCCCTGACGGCTCCAGCTCCTGCCCTGCCCTGCCGGCTCCAGCTCCTGCCTTGCCGGCTCCAGCTCCTGCCCTGCCCTGACGGCTCCAGCTCCTGCCCTGACGGCTCCTGCCCTGCCGGCTCCGGCTCTTGCCCTGCCGGCTCCAGCTCCTGCCCTGCCCTGCCGGCTCCAGCTCCTGCCCTGCTGCCTCCAGCTCCTGCCCTGCCGGCTCCAGCTCCTGCCCTGCTGGCTCCAGCTCCTGCCCTGCCCTGCCGGCTCCAGCTCCTGCCCTGCTGGCTCCAGCTCCTGCCCTGCCGGCTCCAGCTCCTGCCCTGCCCTGCCGGCTCCAGCTCCTGCCCTGCCCACCCTGTCAGAGAGAGGCTGGAAAATACCCGTAGACACCCTTTTCTGTTTCACTGCTGCTTTCAACTCTTGTTTTTAAGAAAGCTTCCCAAAGCTTCTGAATATCATCAAAGTAGGGTGCAGAAATTATTCTTAGTTGTCGGGTCGAGGCAGCAGGAAGTATAATTATTTAGATTGAAGCCAGACAGGCTTTTATTATGGGGAGGAATTTATGCCACAAGTGCAAGTCTGCTGATGGGAAACACATTGAGGCTGTACTGCTCCATCTCATTACCGAGGTGGACTGGTGCACCAACACTTCCCTCCACCGTCCCGCCTTTAGTCCCAAAACCCCAGGCACACCTTGTCCCAAAACCCCAGGCACTGATGAAACTGAACACATTCCCCCCACTGAATCCCAAAGTCCTTTCCAAACTAACAAAGTTGAGGGTCAAGAAAGAGTCTCTGAACTATCTGAGAAACACAAGCGAGAGAGAGAGAGCGAAAAGGGTGGTATCTCACCAAGATCCAGGCCACATGAACAGACTGCTGACTAGAATGGAAAGACAATTTATACAAACACAAATAATTGGATGGTAAGATGGCAGGACAATTAGCCCAGTAATGTAAGAGCTGCAGCCTTGTTGGATAAAAGAGAATGATCATCAGAGCATGTGGCTTCTAGAGCATCGGGGGGGGAAATGGAATTTAGAAAAAGTCTGAATGCGTTGAGTCAATACCTTCGCCTGATGTTGACTGACGCAGCACAAAACAAGACATGTAATAAAGGTACTAATGTGGAGGGAATACAGCTAAATAGTTTGGCATGGAACTGAAAACACTGACATGAACCAAATAAACATCTTCCCCAAGAGAACTCATCTGAAAACTAACGAGGTGGCACCCGAAATGGCATCCCCATAGGCTCTGGTCAAAAGTACTGTACCATTTAGGGAAGAGGGTGGCACTTAAGTTCTAAGGTACAACAACAGCCTCAACCAAGCCATGTGATGCTGCCAGTCACCTGACCTGGCTCTCCCATCCCAGTATGGGTCAGGGTTTAGGGGTTAAAGGTGAAGTGTCTAAATTCCTCTGTTTGTAAGAGGGCCGAGAGGGCCTCCCACCCACAATCCGGTCAGACTGCCAGGCTTGCTCTGTAGGGTTTCACCAGTCAGGAATGTGGCGCTTGATGGATATGGAGATATCTCTGGACAGGTTTAACTTAACTCAGTTTCTGTAGCTGTGGCTACTCTAGCCTTGCCTAGTCCTAATCCTGCATCCCCTTTAGGCTGGGCTAGGTCTGAAATGTTATCCTATTCCCTACATAGTACTCTCCTCTCCTCCTTGTTAACTGGACCTGTGAAAAAGAGCCTATTTTCAAGTCCAATAAAGGGTTTTATGATCAGTTATTAGGCCTCCCCATGTGCTTTGTTCTCAAACACCTTGTTGTACGTTTAGTGCTGAATGTATGTATTCGCCAGCAAGCGGAATGTGTTGTCCAGAATGTAGCCTACTGGCCACAGCACAGAGTACAACGATAAACACAAAGTAGAAAAATACATGTTAGATTTTGAGCCCATTTGTTCAGTTCAAATCTAAGAACAGTGCATATTGTTGTGATGTAGTGTTGTCGTGATAATAGGTTCACGTTGATGGAAAAACTAACATACATTAGTCTAGACTAATCTGTATAATGTTGTGGCAGGTAGACTAGCGGTTAGAGCGTTGGGCCAGTAACCGAAAGGTTGCTAGATCAAAACCCCGAGCTGACAAGGTAAAAATATGTCGTTCTGCCCCTGAATAAGAATTTGTTCTTAATTGACTTGCCTAGTTAAATAAAGGTTAACAAAAAATAATATAAAAAATGAACTCTGCATAACAAAGACTGGCAAATAATGGTAACATTCTACACCTCTGTGACAAACCAATCGTAAGCCTGGCTTTACAAAACGTTAATAAACACCAAACACTAGCTTTACAGAACATTCATAAGCAACATAACTCACATGTTGACGTGAGCCTAACGATCTGAGAGAACATTCAGGGTCTTAGTTGGTGTTTGTGGACGACAACACGTGGCATATTACACCTCCGTTACGCAACAGTTATGATGCAGAGATGTTTGGGAATCTCAGTACCTCTCTGTTCACCAGGTATACTGTAGGCATCTAGGATCCCCTCTGTTCACCAGGTATACTGTAGGCATCTAGGATCCCCTCTGTTCACCAGGTATACTGTAGGCATCTCGGATCCCCTCTGTTCACCAGGTATACTGTAGGCATCTAGGATCCCCTCTGTTCACCAGGTATACTGTAGGCATCTAGGATCCCCTCTGCTCACCAGGTATACTGTAGGCATCTAGGATCCCCTCTGCTCACCAGGTATACTGTAGGCATCTAGGATACCCTCTGTTCACCAGGTATACTGTAGGCATCTCGGATCCCCTCTGTTCACCAGGTATACTGTAGGCATCTAGGATCCCCTCTGTTCACCAGGTATACTGTAGGCATCTAGGATCTCCTCTGTTCACCAGGTATACTGTAGGCATCTAGGATCCCCTCTGTTCACCAGGTATACTGTAGGCATCTAGGATCCCCTCTGCTCACCAGGTATACTGTAGGCATCTAGGATCCCCTCTGTTCACCAGGTATACTGTAGGCATCTAGGATACCCTCTGCTCACCAGGTATACTGTAGGCATCTAGGATCCCCTCTGTTCACCAGGTATACTGTAGGCATCTAGGATCCCCCTCTGCTCACCAGGTGTCGCCTACGGGAACTAGACCCTGAATGTTCCTTCAGTTTGAGTACATTACTAAACAGACTCCTCAGAACCATGTTGGTCAGCGAGCAGTAGCCAGAGAGGAACAAACCAGCTGGTTTCTGCCAGTCTGGTGTGAGAGATTGGAGGTTAGAGGTCAGGGAGAGAGAGGGGTGAGAACATCCACCCCCAGGCCAGGCTTGGGCTAGCCACTGGGAGTGACCACTGGAAGAGATGTTAGTATGTAGACGTGACCCTGCTACAGACCCCTGCTAGGCCTGATCAGCCAGCTCACTGAAGAACACATGACCTCAAAGATCAAGAGCCTCCTTTAAAAACAGCATGGGTAACCAATACTCTGGGCCAACAAACTACTCTGGCTTACGCAAACACCACTCACACAGCTAGGCTATCTATCTTCCATAGAGACAATAAAAAGAGTCTTTCCTCCACCACCACAGGAACAAAGTGACTACCCACGGACTAAACAGTGACTAACTGCTCTTACTACCAGCATGGACCAGGGGTGTCAAACTCATTCCATGGACCTAGACAACCAGGTGAGGGGAGTTCTTCAGTGAACTTAATTCAATCAATCAAGTGCAAGGGAGGAGCGAAAACCCGACATGGAATGAGTTTGACATGAGGTAAAGACCATAACCACCACAGAGAGGTGTATAGAGGGTATGCAGGGCACGGGACACGGCTGCCTTTCCCATTATGTCACTGGTTGCCGTGGCTAGCCTGGCCAGAGATTACTAGAGAAATTCCCCATCCACTCATCTCCACACCAGCCACCAGAGGTGTTGCATCACCTGCACGGAAAGGGTCAGTTAGAGGTTCTAAAAACCTGTGTGATCCCGTCTGTCCGTCCAGCATCAGGGAGGTCTGAGTTGCAGCAGTAAGACTGCTGCCAAGGCATTCCTTTAACACTAACATGGAAAAAGGGAATCGCCTAGAATTTAAAATAAGCAAAGATGTTTGCCACGGTAGCAGGGTAAGGGGGGAATGTTTAGGGGCCTAAGAACATCCACATAGTAGATGACAGCTAGAGTGGCCGATGAGGGAGGACATTATTTAAGTTCCAGCTCTACCATAACAACAGAAATATCCTGTCGTCTCGCTCGTCACACACGAAGTTCAAAGAAAAAGCAAGACCTATTAGACTGACCCCTTCCAACCACTGCTCCTCCAGAACTGGGAGCAGAGCTAGAGGCTGGAGACAGGGGAAGACAGAGGAAAGCCTCTGGAGATTTGACTTTACTCAAATACTCTCAAGAGACAGACGGGCGAGGGAGGAGCTCGTGCTCCCTGAGAGTGCACAGTCAGCAGCACGGCCCTCCCCGTCCTCCTCTCCCCCCTGCCTGTTACCACCAGACATCTGGGACCAGTTAGGGGGCTGCTGCTGAAGAGATCAGGGTGGAGAACAGGAACGGCAGCACTACGGTGGAGGATTAGTCTTCTCTCCTCCTCTTTTTCAGACGCATCATATTTTTTAACACAGGTCATGGTTGCCGACTTGTCTAGTGGTTGGCGGGGGGGGGGTTAAATGATAAATGGTCTCCACACAGAGAAGTCAGAACACGTGTTGGCGGTTAATGTTGAGCGTTGTCTTACCGCTGTCCATGAGTTCCACAAGCCTTCCAGGCTTTTAGCAGTAAATTGGGAGTTCAGGACCCATATTTGACATTGGAGTTTGCCATTTAAATCTAAATGAATAGGGGGGGGGGACACACACGACAGCGATGACGACTCATCCTAGATCTCAGATGATCTGTGAATACAGGCTAATAGCATTGCAATTTTGTCCACTTCACATTTAAAGTAGCAGCCAAGCACAGCAGAATTTAGAAACAGAGGAGGTTGTGGGACAGATTTTGGCAGCGTATCGGAGCAGGGTGACTTAAATCACAGTGGCATGCTGGGAGTCAGGGCCACCCGTCTGTTTACAAACAAGAGAGAGACTGGAAGGAGAGACGGAGAACACGAAGGAATACATCTCTCCTAATAGACATCGGAGTCTGGACCTCGCCAGGGAGGGAGTTCATCTGAGGGAGCGAGTCCAACGGCCTTCTACTTTCCAAAAAAATGGGGAAAAAAGGGATTTCTCAAAGCTTCCACAAAGGATGTCCAAAAATCTTCTTTATAAAAAATGACATATTTAGAGCTCATGGCCATCTTAGTCCACTAGAGCGTGAGAGTGAGGGGAGAGATGGTGCATTGGGGACAGATGTTATTTGAACCACAACAGCAGGAGACTGCTGCCGTTTCTAGCCTGCTACAATAGAGCTTTAAGCTTTAGGAAGAGAGACAGCGCTATAGAGTAGGAAGGGACAGATAGAGACAGCACTACAGAGTAGGAGTCAGACAAAGCACGCCGACAGAGGACAGCTACATTAGCGAGAGCTTCAGACTCTTTAGTCCTTTAATAATGTTTAACCTGCTCCGGATTGAAAGATTAGATTCCTATTCGATCTGGTTCACACTGTTCATTACGAGAGAACATGTATGTGTCCTTAGTGGATACATTAGAAGTAATTTACACTGATCCAGGCTGAAGAGGAGTAACCTAATAAAGTAGACTCACAGAACTGTATTAGTCATAGACAGCCTCATTTAGACTGTAAATCAAGGGCATCATTGGATGTTGGATGTTCCAGTAATGATATCAGAATGGTTTATTAGTTCAGGGGAGGGGTGAGAGGGCGTGCCATCTGATTAAATTGCCCAATAATGGAGTTTCCTAAACTCCAAAGAGAAGTCTTTCCACCACTGTCCCAGTGAGACATCTACCTGGGCAGCATGGGAGGGGAAGGAAGAGGGCCCACTGATAAACTCAGTGTGGGGGTCAATGAGGGTGTACCGATGATCCCATCCCTGCCTCAACACTAGATACAGCCTCTCCCTGGCCTGGTCTGGTCTGGCCTAGCCTGACCTCTCTCCAACCCCTCACCAGCCTGGCTGTCTCTGTCAGTGAGCAGAGCCAGACCTCCTAAACCTAACCTCCTCATAACCTTCTCTCTAATCTCCCCAGGTTCTGGGTAACAACTAACAGGTCCTGAGAGAAGTTAGGATAAGGACTGTACCCCCACCGAGAGACACCCCCATCTCTCTCTATCCCCATCCAACATCTCCTGTGACCCCACTTCTCCCCCTCATCAGAGAGGATCTGGGGAGTCTGACTACCATGCCACATGGTGCTCTATACCCAGTAGGGATTAATCATTGCCCGAAAATTTACCATGTTTTAATACCGGGAATAATTCATATTTATCCCGAGAGTCCCGGGAAATTTAAAGGGTTTAAAACCAAAATATGGTCACAATTCTAGGGTTCTCCCAAAGTAAGGATTGGCTGTGCCACTATGTGAAGATTTCAACGTAAATTAAACTGATATTTAGTAATGAGATTAACTACCTTTGAACAACAATGACATTGTTGTGAATTGCCAAACAGGTCTTTCATAAATTCAGAGCTTTATCATGTTCCTCAATTAATTCAGCAGTCGGTTATCTCGACACAGAGAGTACTCCGGGTGCACCAAGAGTACTCCTATAGCGTTACAGAATCTCTCACACACTTTGTCAAATTACCAAACTTGCTAAACTTGCTAGAGAACCTCCTTCAAATGAATGAGCTCATTAATAAACAGTGAGACCAAGGGTGGAAATCGTTTAAATAGCAAGCTCTTAACGGTGACCAACTCCGTTTTAAAAATATTCAGAACTACTCTCATACGGTTTGTTGATCACATGCATGGGTGAGAGACATGCGTTGATAATGCAACCTATGGATTACAGAATAAAGTTAGGAATTTTCATGCGAGACAGGAGTCATGATTTTGGGTTTCAGTGGCATTGGGACTGAATAGAAAAATAGTCTAGGCTCTAGGGCAATAGAATTTTCCTTCATGTCTCTCTGAATTGTTAACGGTAGTGTATTGTGCATAGGCCGATCACATTTGTGACTGTCTGAAGTCGCAATGACAGATCAGAGGCAAACATTTTATTGGCTATTACTGTAGAGGTTTCTTGTGGGGTTTATTAACTGCATTTGGGTCACGTGTGTAGTCGGCAGTGTCCATTAAGCGTGCGCTTTGAATTTATGGCGACTTTGTGGCTTCCATGCTACAACCGGTTTGGATAATGTGCCCTTTTATTGTTTTGCTAATCTGCTACTGCACATGTGTATTTTGGGGAATTGCATTAGTGTGACATAGGAGGAAAATGATTCCCGGGTCTTGTAATGTCATTTTTTTCTGAAAATGTGGAGTGTTACCGGGACAGGATCCTGGTTACCGATGTTAATCCTAATACCCAACCTGTCCAAGCACAACAATCCAGGTTGACATTCAAATACCAGCTCTTCCAATGTACACTGGCAAACACACACAACTCATACTGGCAAACAAAAACTCACGTACTAGTGAGAATCACACCAGCGGCCAAGTGGAGTTGGGACTTCACCGCGGCCTATTAACTTGTGGTTTTCATGTCAGGCACAGGGAGAAGTGAACTAGTACGTATCATTAAAACGATGGTAGGGGAGGAGGAACGGGAAAGAAGAGATTTGGACGGGTAATTGCAGTCTAATGGTGGCAAAGATTCATGTTTCATCCACCATTAAAGAAAGACAACACACACACACACACACACACACACACACACACACACACACACACACACACACACACACACACACACACACACACACACACACACACACACACACACAGCTGATTAGGGTTTAATTAGGGTTTGCTTAGGGTTTGCTTTCACTATGATTCCCTCAGAGATGCATCTTATTTGGTGGTTGACAAGAATATGAAATTAAATTTACTGTATGTAAATCACATCTCCATAACAACGCGAGATAATCTGATAATATCCTGCGTATGTAAAGTCCTACTGTGCAAAGCATATGGTTCATTATGTTCCTTAGCCATAATACTGTATCACATTGTGAAATTCCCCTGTTTACATTGTGTAAGACACAGAGGATGGTTCTGTCCACACGGGGCAGTGTCAGCCTCTCCTCCCCAGTTGAGGCTCACCGTCCCTGGGTGTTGTTGGGTAACCGTTAGGCAGGCTGCATGCTGGGACAGGCCCGGGCTAGAACTACACCTGAAACAACAACAGGACTGGTCTGGAGCTCTGCTGCTACACCTGAACCATCCACACCTTTGTACACAACCAGACTGCTTCCTGTGTGCTTCTCAAGTGTCAGGTTCTCCACTCCTGCATGCCTCCTGCCAGGCTCCACTGACTCTGTTTGTAGACGATGACACACACTAACGAGATCCTACCCTGCCCAGATCTCAATTTCTCCAACAAAGCAAAAAAAGTTCAATATAACCATTTTCCTACAATGGGCCCCCTGAGATAATATCACGGGTCCACCTGTACCTGAATACCTAAGACCTGATTTTGGACCAGTGAAGGCCTCTACTTTAAAAGTCAGGACTGCTAACAACAGCGATAAGACAGGAACACAAATTGTAGTCAATAAATGGATGTATTATAATGTAGCATTAGAGCTTCCCCAGATTGCTGAGCCAAACTTCTGTATGATCAACTGAAGTGCTTCCATTCGAGCTGTCAGTATCTATCGTCTACAAATCCAAACGATTCATATTGTCTACAGGTCTAGTCTCCACAAGTCATCTGAGAAGAGTTGGAGCTCATTTCTCCTCCCGCCATCCCACTGCCCTGAACGGTTGAACTGCTGATCTGGCCTGATTGGCCAAAAGCCCAGATGTTTGTAAAGGGGCCGTCTCCTCCATCCATCCTTCTCTCCCGTTCTCCCTCTGTGTGTCTGTCTGCTGTCAGTTATTGGGGTGCAGTCACACAGACAGTAAGAGAGGGCTTAAATCACAGACCTCCTGTGAGCAAAGGACCACAGAGAAGGATAGGGATGTTTATATTAGGTACACAAGGGATGGGATTATGCTTAAACAACTGAAATTGTTATCCTCTAAAATATATTTTCTGCAATATGACTGAAGAGGTTGGGCGTCATTGTTTTATTTCAAAAGTTAATGTGCAGGTCTGTCACCTGCCTGCATGTCCCAGCTCAGCCAATACATTTGTGATTGACAGCTCTCCTGATCCACTGCAGCCAATCAAACATTGAACAAGTGCCTCCCTGGTCCTTGTGGGGTGGGGGAGGTTAGAGTGAAGGGGGCGGGGGGGGGGTGTGGCACAGCAGGCTGTCTCATTGTTTTACAGCACGATGACCTATATATGCCTCTTCTTTGAACACATTCTAAAAACTCGGCTTAATTGTTCCTTTACTTCCCCTTCAGCGGATTCAGCACCCCCCCAACCACCAACCGTGGACTAGAAGCCCAAACTAAAGTCCGAAGAGTGTCGTTTAAGCCTGCTCATACTTAATCTATTCATAACACCATTTGGAGATCAGCGAATCAGAATTTAACATGCTATCGCCAAGGCGATCCAGAATAAAGCAGATGAACAATCACACCCTGTAGAACACCCCATCTGACTGCAAGTCACAACTGAGCCTTTCTAGGAAAAACAGATATTTGACTTGTGCCCAATGAATCGCTGCATCAGGGCTAATCACGTTAGTTCACTGAGAAGGGGTGGAGGGGGAGAGGCTGTAGCGGGGGAGAGGCTGTAGCGAGAGAGCCCCCCCCCCCCCACACAGCAGGGCTTGATCAGGCAAAGTGAATTTGGGGCCATGCAGATATGTTTTTCTGTCTTCCATTGCTTCATAGACTAGATATTGACTGCTGTCAACATGTACACAGGGCGGCTGGTCTTGTGGCTGAAGACGTGATGGCTTTCAGGTGACGGGATATGCGGATCCCTACATGCTAGGTATCGGGCAATACTGCAACAAATACATGTGGACGTCCCTAAATAACAAAATCTAAGCTTCGTAGAGCAATTCTGTTTTTCTAATTCCGTGTTTCATGGTCCATACCATACTTCTGCTTCCCAGACAGACAGACCAGCGTATTGCTGGCTGTTTGGTGTTGTGAGTAGATGAGGAGGAGAGGCCCTCCTTAGTAATTATGTCCTCCAGAAATAAACAGTGGCACGGGAGGCAGTGGCGATGTATCGAACACAACAACTCTCCCTGCACCGCTCCGTTGACTCTCGCACTACTTTTTCCTCACAGCTCAAACCCATGACAAAGGCAGTCAACCCACTGTTCCCCGGTAGGCCGTCATTGTAAATAAGAATTTGTTCTTAACTGACTTGTCTAGTTAAGTAAAAGGTTACATTAAAAAAGTGTTTATTGTTTATGTTTTCAATAGCTGTTGGGACTGTTAAAGGCCCAGTAGTACATGTAGCTGTGCTGCCTGAGAGAGAAATGGGGCTGATTATATACTGCTACAGAACTCATCTCTCTGTTGCCCAGTCATCAAACACCACAGGATTCTACAGGGACAGAGATATGTTTCCAGCTTTCCAGAATGATTTAGAGAGAGACCGTTTTTGTGTGTGGGAAAGACAAGAAAAATGCTGAAAGCAAAAGTTAACCTTAATATAGTCTCACCACGATGTACGAGACAGTAAAACTAACAGAGATAGACTGGTTGGTTAAAGAAATGTGAGAACTAGAATAAAGGACGTCATCTCAGCACAGCACTCGACAGGAGACGAGGCATATCCGTGCCAATTTACAGTGAATGCAGCGAGACTTTAAAACAAGATAGAGAAGGAACTAGGTTAAGGGCACCATAATCTCCACGCACACACACACACACACACACACACACACACACACACACACACACACACACACTTGTCCTACCGTAGATCAGTAATTAGAGGAACTAGAGAGAGCTGGTCTCTGGTTTGCATAGATACACTGCCTGCTCCCATCCTAACCTCTCCTCTGCTCAAACAGCCCGCAGACAAAGTACACTAAATGCTTCCCTCCCCAACCAGCACCCACAATGAACCTCTTCCAGGGTTCGCCCAGCACAGGGATAGTTCTCTCCTAAACCACATGTGACTGGGTCGGGACCAGAATCCACTAAACACAGCCTGGCTGGGGCTATAAACAACGATAGCCTCGCTATAGGCTTAACCTCCCCTCCTTTACCCGGTCTAAAAACATACACTCATGGTTGAAGCTGCTGCAGGGTTGGAAGGAATAGGTAGACAGCTATTTACAGAGCTGATAGAATGGGTTTGGTGGTAGTTGTTAAACTGTTCGTCTCCGGAGAACTGCAGCCATATTAATCACAACAGGTCGTATAGGCTAACATGTATTGGTACAGAAACAGTCTCAGATTATGTGGGAGAGAAACTCACACAGGAATCATGGCGGTGTGTCTGGAAACATAGGTTGTGGGAGCTGACACAGCGATGCCTGACACAGCGAGGCCTGACACAGCGAGGCCTGACAACAGCGAGGCCTGACAACAGCGAGGCCTGACAACAGCGAGGCCTGACAACAGCGAGGCCTGACACAGCGAGGCCTGACACAGCGAGGCCTTTTCAAAGCAGGTCGTTAAACAAAACGAAGCAGGGAGAGAGAAGAAAAAAAACACCTCCAAGTTTGCCAAATACAACAGACGTTTAGAGTTGAATTAAAGTGAACTACCCTCCTCTCTAGTGTAGGGATCAGAGAGAGAGGATGGGAAGGAGTGTGTGTGATCTCAGGAGCAGACAGAGGAGAGAGGCGACCAAGAAGGAGGAATCCAAGGAGGGGGGAGATTAATAAAGGAAGGAGTGCAGATTCCTCCCACCAATCCTCCACACGTCTGCTCTCATCCCAACCATCCCTGCTCCCGTGAAACTCCTAAACAACAAGCAGCTGCTGTGTTGTTGCCATGAACGTATAATGACCAACTCCACAAAACAACCATTAAACTACAAAACAACAACAAACACCAAGACACAAACAGGGGAAGTCAGAGTAAAGTCATGGGGGGAGAAGAACTTGCCTGTGTAAACTAAACCAAACTATTTGTCCCCTGTTGATGGGAAGAGCAGGGGTGAAGGAGGGGAGGTGTGGCACGACTGAGACACTAACAGGTGGGTTGACTTAGGGTCCATCTAAACTGCCGATAATGGTCCTGCTTACAGAGCCGGAGGATACCTGCTCCTAGCAGCTCTCTCTCTCTCTCTCTCTCTCTCTCTCTCTCTCTCTCTCTCTCTCTCTCTCTCTCTCTCTCTCTCTCTCTCTCTCTCTCTCTCTCTCTCTCTCTCTCTCTCTCTCTCTCTCTCTCTCTCTCTCTCTCTCTCTCTCTCTCTCTCTCTCTCTCTCTCTCTCTCTCTCTCTCTCTCTCTCTCTCTCTCTCTCTCTCTCTCTCACTCTCTCTCTCTCTCTCTCTCTCACACACAGGAGCACAGGAGCACAGGAGCACAGGAGCACAGGAGCACAGGAGCACAGGAGCACAGGAGCACAGGAGCACAGGAGCACAGGAGCACAGGAGCACAGGAGCACAGGAGCACAGGAGCACAGGAGCACAGGAGCACAGGAGCACAGGAGCACAGGAGCAAAACGAACCCTCTTCCACACACACTAACCACTTTTTAACTGCTCTGGCCATGCAACCATACAAATCTTAGATGAGATAAACTAGACATGGTCCAGGAACACACAAAGGACAGCCTACTACCAGAAGCAGGCAGGATAACCAAATATACTGTAGAGGTAAGCCAAATACAGACCTGCTATGAAACCAATAGGAACAGCATGTTGGTCTGTTCATCTGCAGCTAGCCAGTGTCCCCCCTCTCTGGGAGTTATTTGTCCAGTATGGTGCTGTGATGCTCAGACTGTCTCCCCTCTGGATATGACTGGGATTACCAATGACCCAGACAGGGCTGTCTGATGTCTGAGAGCGGAGTAACAGAACCACAGCAGACGGGACTAGCCTAAACCTGCAGAGGCCATTCTCTCCCTTTCCACTCACCCTCTTTCTCTGAACGGTCATGCTGTCAGCTTCAGCACTTTCACCAAAGTGAGAGGAAAGAAACCTAACGCTGGGGAGTGGGGGAGGGGCACAGGGGTGGAGGGGCTACCGACAGCTGGTTCCTGCCTCCCCTTTCAAGAGCCTGTCTGTTTGTCCAGAGCAACATGGGTCCATATGTATGACCTGGTCCACATTTCAGAACCACTCTATCCCAAACAGAACCAGGCTTTTATCCCTGCAGAGCATTCAGACATCGGAAATGCATTAACTGTAGGGATGCACCATATTTTTATAATAATAATATACATTTTATTTTAAATATATATATTTTTTAATAAATCAATAAGTCAAAATAATAATAAAACTTAGCTAAAAATGCGAACATCAGTATCAGCCAGCTAGTTTAAAAACCGATGTAAAAGCTACTGTGCATATCTATATAACGTAGGTACATGACGTAATGACGCCACGTAAACTGGTGCGCTACACGTACAACAGAGCATTCCTAACCTAGTCCACAATGTCTGCTGTGTGGATCGAGCAGTCAACAAGTCCAGCAGTCATTTGAAAAAGTGTAAGAAAGTTTCAGCTTGACAACTCGAATGCGAAATCCATCAAAGCCAAGATAATGGAATTCATTACCCTTGACAACCAACCGTTCTCTGTTGTGGGTGATGTTGGCTTCCGATACCTGGTTGAGCACCGGTACACACTACCAAGTGTGCCATGTTTCAGATGTTGCCCAACCGGAGTTACACATCGTAATAGCGTCACTGCATACATACTATAAAACGCGGTTTGGGTCTTTGCGTGTCAAAAAATATACAGTAGCAATGTCAAAGCTGTACAAAAAAAGTCTGCAGACACCAGCCACGAACGATGTGTTTACAATACCGCGTTGGTAATAAAGCATAATTTGTTCGACCGCAACATCTAGGGTAGCTAGATTTAGCTTGGTACCTAGCTAGCACCAGTACAACCAGCCTGAAAACATTGACCAGTAGAAACTGCAGTCATTTTCATTATTCTTAGCAATGATTTAGGAATCCTTGTGAGTAAGTATTAGCTAGGTTGCCACTTGTTCGCCTATTGAAATTTAACTTCAATTCATAAAAAGACATAGCCATCTACTTAACCCTGTTGCCCAAAGCTAACATTATAAGCAGCCAGCTAGCTTCATCTGGCTAGTGAGGCTTGACCGGACTTGGTTATGAGTTGTGAAGCTAGCCTGAATCATAAAACACGGGACGAGATGTTAAAAACTGTCCATTGTGCCAATAGATGGAATGCACTCGCATGAGATTTGCCGTGATGTTGACATAGTGGCATGGGAGGTTTATTTCTTAGACTGGGGTAAGATGTCAATTTTTGGGACACATCCTCAGTAGTGTGCCTTCGAATCAGTGGATGTTTCGGCCTTTAATCACTAAACACCCTCATCAAAGGTGGCCAGCTAAAGGGTGATCAAGCCTTAGCTTGTGTCCCATGCCCAATTAAGATGTCCCACAGGACTGTGCAAGGCAGGGGCGTCCTCTTCCCTGAGCCAGCCATACAGCTGACCGCATACCTCATATGCCCTCCTCAAGTTGGAGGGATCTGAATTGAGTTCTCAGGTGGGGGTGAGGGGTCATGAAGTTATAGCCCAGCAAGGGTCCTTCCGTTTGATCCAGATCCACTGGCTGCCTCTTTCAGCTGCTTGAGAAACTGCTCTGACGGTCTGCCGCAGAGCCTGTCCATGGATTCCAAGTTCTTTCAGCAACCTGATGATGGAAGAAGCCACGAATCCTCTGCATCCCACTTCAACTGGCCAGACTTTTGCATTCCAGCCACGCTGAGTTGCGTCTGCTGCCAACTCTGTGTAACGCAGTTTCTTACGCTCGTAGGCCTCTTCAACAGAGTTTTCCCACAGGACTGTGAGCTCTATGATGTACACAGCCTTTCGTGAAGGGGACCAGAGTACCATGTCTGGCCTAAGGTTGGTAGAAGCAATTTGCTGGCCAATATCGACAAGCATCTTCCAGTCCCGGGCCATGGCTAGGTGTCCAGTTTCTGGCTTTGTAGGAGGATACTTGGGCCTTTTCTGTCCCTCCCGGATGAATGTTGTTGTTTTGACGGGATTGCTTGTTTTTGGAGGTAATGAATTGGTTGCACTCCTCTTGGTCTCAAGTGCTGCAGCCAGGCTCTTGAGGACCTGATTGTGCCTCCAGGTGTAGCGGCCTTGTGAGAGGCTGGTCTTGCAACCTGTCATTATATGCCTGAGAGTCGCTGGAGCTGGGCAGAGGGGGCAGGTCGAGTCCTCGCCATACCATTGATGTAGATTTTTTGGTGATGGAAGCACATCATAAACAGCTCTTATGATGAAGCTGATGTTGCTTGCCTCCATTTGCCAAAGCTCACTCCAGTTGATCTTTCTCCTCTCCAGGCCTTCCCACCGCGTCCATTGCCCTTGTTTAGCAAGAGAGACAGCCTTTGCACTTCTTGCAGTCTCCTCCTGTCTGCGCACCTCCACGACCACCAGCTTCCAGCCTTCAGATGTTGTTGCCTTATGGAACGTTGGTTTGCTTGCTGCCAGGCCAAAGCCTCCTCTTCCATGCTGGATATTCCCCACAATGTCTTGGTGTCTCAGGGCTGATGTTGCTTGCTGCACAGCCTTGGATGATGTCCATTTCCGTCCAGTTTGTAGGGGAGGTGCAGCCTTGCTAATGGTCTGGTCTTTGGAGTCCTTCAATGTCATCTGAAGTCTTACTTTAGAGCACTTGTACTCCTCCGTTAGACTTGTAAGAGGTAGTTCAAGGACCCCTTTGCCAGAGGCCGATGTTACTCAGGCATCGTGGGACACCCAGCCATTTCTTCACGTATGAGGTAATGGTTCGCTCCATCTTCTCCACTGTTGTTATTGGGACCTCATAGACGGTGAGTGGCCACATTACCCGGGGGAGAAGTCCAAACTGTAGGCACCAGAGCTTGAGCCTCCCAGGCAGTAGGGTCTTGTTGATGTTCTCAAGACCGTCGGCGATGTCCTGCCTTACTTGCTGCACTTGATCTTTATCCCGGAGGCTTTCGTTGTACCATCTACCCAGGCTCTTGATGGGTTGCTCAGACACCGTTGGTATCGGGTCATCTCCAATGCAGAACCTCACATCTTTAAGCTGTCCCTTGACTATGGAGATGCTTCGAGATTTGCTTGGCTTGATTTTCATCCGTGCCCACTTGATGTTATCCTGCAGTTTTGCAAGTAGCCGCCTGGTGCATGCTGCAGTGGTCAGTGTAGTCATGTCATCCATGTATGCTCGGATAGGTGGGAGACGGAGCCCTTCCTTAGTTCTCTCACCGCCGACCACCCATCTCGATGCCCTGATGATGACTTCCATGGCCATAGTGAAGGCCAGAGGAGAAATTGTACAGCCTGCCATTATGCCTACTTCCAAGCGCTGCCATGTTGTTGTGAAGTCAGGTGTTGTGAAACACAATTGCAGGTCTTGGAAATAGGCCTTTACCAGTGTAGTGATGGGTTCTGGTACGTGGAAAATGTTGAAGGATTCCCAGAGGAGTTCATGGGGAACTGAGCCAAAGGCATTGGCCAAGTCGAGGAAGATGACATAGAGGTCTCTCTTGTCCTTCTTAGCTGTTTGGATCTGGTGCCAAATCATACTAGTATGTTCCAGGCAACCAGAGAAACCAGGAATACCTGCTTTCTGTACAGATGTATCAATGTACTTGTTCCTTTCCAGATGAGTGGACAGCCTCTGTGCTATTATACTGAAAAAGATCTTCCCTTCGACGTTGAGAAGGGAGATTGGTCGGAATTGACTGATGTCTGTCGCATCCTTCTCTTTCGGGATTAGCACACCACCAGCCCTTCGCCATGCCTTTGGTATTATTTCCTTCTGCCACACTATCCTCATGAGCCTCCAAAGAAAGCGTAGAACATCCGGGGCGTTCTTGTAGAGCTTGTATGGTACTCCATTAGGCCCAGGAGCAGAGGCCGCTCTTGCTCTTCGGACAACGTTCTCTACTTCCCTCCATTTGAAATTGAACTTCAATTCATAAAAAGACATAGCCATCTACTTAACCCTGTTGCCCAAAGCTAATATTATAAGCAGCCAGCTAGCTTCATCTGGCTAGTGAGGCTTGACCGGACTTGGTTATGAGTTGTGAAGCTAGCCTCAATAAGGATTAGGCACAATAGTGGAATTTGTAGTTTGCCTTCAAAATAAAAGTATATCATTGACAGTGAATACAAATAGTAGAATTATGACATACTTTAATGTTGAAGACTAACAGCAAAGTCCACTATTGTGGTTAATCCTTATTGTGGCTAGCTTCACATAGATGGGTCCAACCACCATTAATCAAATAAGAACTGTCTTATAAATTAGGGTTATTTTAGATGACACCAAGCTATATATAGTTAGCTAAACAGCATTCCATAGAAATCCTGGTTGAGAATGAAACGACTGAACAACGAAACAGCACAGCAAGTAAGTGAAAGAAATAGGTTTTGATTATGCTTTACTGGTAATGGGGACATATGTAAAATGCCAACAAAATTTTTTTTTGGTCAGTGTGGTGTGTAAGTAACCTTTATTAAACTAGGCAAGAACAAATTCTAATTTACAATGACAGCCCGGACGACGCTGGGACAATTGTGCGCCACCCTATGGGACTCCCAATCACAGCCGGATGTGATACAGCCTGGATTTGAACCAGAGACTGTAGTGATGCCTCTTGTACTGAGATGCAGTGCCTTAGACTGCTGCGTCCGTGTGTGCGTGTGTGCATCCGTGTGTGTTAACTATTTAACTGTGCTAGAATGCTTAAAAAGGCTGCAAAAATGTAAAAATAAATCGTTATCGTTATTTTTGGCAAGGAAAATATTGGATAACGGTATCGGTCAAAAATGTCATATCGGTGCATCACTAATTAACTGTGCATTAGACCGGTCTCATTGTCCATCTCCTGCTCAGATTCTTTTTATTTCAAGTCAACGTGGCCCTGACAGCAGGCCTCTACTTCTTAATGCTGTAGCCGTTCTTTTGTCCTCTGGAAGGGAGCCATGGCAGATAATACAAGGGTTGCTGCAGTCCTCTCCTCTGGCCAGGCAGCATGTGAGTTGCATAATCCAGTAGCACACTTACATAAGGCCTGGAGAGGAGAAAGGCAGAACTCTTGCATGAATAAATACTACATTAAACTAATCAGACATCTAATCCGAGCTCAGCACAGGAGTGACATCCCTAACCCTGCTGTCACTGTTCTGTCTGGGGGGGGGGTAAAGGGCTAATGCTATATGACTCTACACCCTGGTTCAAAACGCTCAGAGGGCACAGCTTTGTTCACTACACTGGTGGAGAGGTGAAAACACGTCTGTCAGGTGTGCGTCTCGTCAGGAGGAGTCTCCAGTACAATGACGGTGGTAACAAATCGTGGTCCTGTTCCAGGGAGCGTTCTCTGAAGCCCCGTCGTCATGAAAGGTCTGGGTCTGGGCGGACCAGATGTTCAGACAGTACCCCGTGGTTGGCTGCTGTGGTAGACAGACACAAATAACACCCGGCCTTCATAAGAGGGATGCATTGACAGACTAATGGTGCAGTGAAGCTACAGGCAGGATGTTTTGTTTTTGGTGGGAGGGGGGGGCTACACCTGGGGGAAAGGAGACATGTTGCTAACAGACACGTGCTAAATGCCAAAAGGACACTCCTCCAACAATAACACATTATCATGATGAGAAGGAGAAACTTATGGATCTGAGAAAAACAATGTCACGGAAGATTAAAATTAAAATCTAAAATGGCAATAACAATTTTACTTCCATCTCGTTACGAGTTCGACCCAATTAGATCTCATCGGAGAGGTTATTTGTCAGTCTGGGCCATCTCTAGGTCTCGAGCTGGCCAATACTCAGTCTGCAGTCTTGGCTCTCCATCTCAGACATCTGTTGGGACTTCAGACACTGGTCTGGTCCTCTCTGGGGAATTAAATTATACTTACTGTAGAGGGATGTTTGTTGCGACACTTTGTAAAGCACCACCACACTTTGATTAGCAATTAGAGAAATATAACAAAGCAGCTGGTTCACTCAGTCCAGTTCACTGTCCCACAGCAGGATTCTGTTGCAGTGTGTATGACATTCCTCTATTCAGACCATGCCAAGTTACATTCCTCAACAACCGATTTATGCTTGAAATAGAGTCTATACACCGAGTATACATTCGTCAGGGCATGGACTCTACAAGGTGTCGAAAACGTTCCAAGGGATGCTGGCCCTCGTTGACTCTAATGTGTCCCACAGGTTTGTCAAGTTGGCTGGATGTCCTTTGAGTGGTGGACCATTCTTGACACACACAGGAAACTGTTGAGTGAAAAACCCAGTAGCGTTGCCGTTCTTGACACAAACCGGTGCGCCCGGGTCTCAATACCAGACCCCGTTCAAAAGGCACTTACATTTTTTGTCTATCCCATTCAAACTCTGAATGGCAGACGGACACAAGCCATGTCTCAAGGCTTAAACATCCTTCTTTAACCCGTCTCCTCCCCTTCATCTACACTGATTGAAGTGGATTTAACAAATGACATCAATAAGGGATCATAGCTTCCACCTGGATTCATCTGGTCAGTCATGGAAAGAGCGTTCTTAATGTTTGTATACTCAGTGTAATTACAATAATACTTTCCCTGAACATCTGCTGTGCAAACAACTCAATACACGTTTGAGTCTAAAAGCAGCAAAAAACAATAGTAACTATTGGTTCACTATGATGGACTGAATTTTAGTTCTCCTTGCCACATTAAAAGCTGCAATATCTAACTTTTTGGGCGACCTGACCAAACCCACATAGAAATGTGTTTGTGTTATAGATCTGTCACTCATTGAAAGCAAGTCTAAGAAGCTATGTTCTATGTTCTATGTGCGCTAGTTCTATGATTCCAGTTCCTAAGTTTAATTTTGTGTCTTTTACTTTCGGTTTTGTACACCAGCTTCAAAACAGATGAAAACACAATATTTTTGGTTATGGAGAATATATTTCACAGTGGTTTGGATGGCACAATGATTCTCTACAGTATCCATGCTTGCTTCGTCACAAACTGAAATTCGGAGAACTATTAGAATTTTTGCAACCAGGAAATGGCGAAGAGATTTCTACAATAGCTCAACCACACGCTTAAAGATGCACTAAGAGTTCAACTTAAAATGTTGCTAAAGCAGTTTCCTTCTGACAGCCAGTACTGTGCATTTGTACTAAAACAAGGGAGACACTGTGTCGCTAACACTATTATCAGTCTAGTGTCCCAGGCAGGTTTCCAGAAGGTTAATCAGGTTATGTACCCATAACACCACATGTTAAACAAGCTACACCGCCACCGAGACGACCTTGGCCTATATCACCCACCCCCTAGATCCCAACTTCCCAGTATTTATTTAAACTGTGGGTTTTGCGAAAGAGGTGCTCGTCTGTTTAAAGTTCAGTTTGTTCAGCACTGGCATTGTCTTTTTAACCCCCCCCAAAAAAAAACAAAGCAAAAACATATTTTGCTTAAAGGCAGGAATCCGCTACAGTAGTGTAGTTGTAGGTAGGATTATGACTGGCACACACTCAACATTAACTTTATAACTCTACATTAGTGTTCTTTTTCCAGTTTTGATTAATTCCTTGCACTGGAGGGGATTCCGGTATGTCAAACAAGCAGTGCTTTGAGCCAGAAGAAAAACACTGTACCTGACAATGGAGGTCAATAAGACCCTTAAAGAAAACTTATGTTGACTGTGTGCACCTCAGTAACATGTTAAGTGAAATGTCTATGGGCATTTCCATGGAAAAGGACCCACGAGCACCAACGTGTGAAGTCCATTGGAGCATTTCAAGTTGGGTGTCAAAAGGAAAGTGAAGTCTTTATTGAGAAATGAAGGCATAGATACATTTGAACCATTTTCCATCTTAAGAATTAAGCATAAGTTGTGTTGTTGTGTGTCAATAACATTAAGACCGTGTCACCCAGCAGGCTATGCGAGGGTGGGGGAGTTCAAGTATGCCTTGCATGGCTACACAAGGACATTTCTAGCTGAAGTATCTGTTTATTAAAAGTAGTTAAATCTAAGCTCTGGTTTGTCATCATACGAAGAACAGGGCTGAGTTGGAATATGTTGATGAGCAAGTTGATGAGCAACTTACCAAAAAGAAATTGAAACTGTACCTGTTACACGATCATGGATAGGCTTAGTCCTCCTACTCCCATGCAGTTAACAGGCAATCTAGCCGACAAATAGAAACGTTTCAAGCAGAAATCCAATATCTACATCGCAACCAGTGGAACAAGGGGAGATCAATTGAAAGCTTCCATTTTTTCAGCACGTTTTTGTTGGGGATGTATTGGACATTTACAATAGCTTTCAGCTAGACGAGGCAAACTTGACATTGACAATCCTCATGGCTAAATTTGAGGAGTACTTTGTATCAAGCCAGAACATCACGTTTGAGAGATGTTTCTCTAATGATCAGAAACAGGGAGTCAGTTGACCAGTACTTGGCAGAGCTGAACACACTGAGCATAACATGTGAGTCTTCAGATTTTCACTAGTGAAAGACAGGATTGTCTGTGGCATACTTGATAATTGACTCAAGGAGAGATTGCTGCGTGAGCAAGATGTAGCTTTGGATAAAGTAGTGAACGTGCCGAGCAGCTGAATCCACCAGAGCACAAGCTAAAGAGCTGCGCAGGGATGAGACATCAGTGCATGCAATACAAAGAGAGGAGCCACACACACACAAAACAAAAACAACCAAAAGAGAAAAATCTAAATACCACATGTGGAAAATGTAGAGTTATCCACAAGCCCAAAAATTGCCCTGCATATGGCAAATTATATAACAACAAAAGCTGAATGGATTGTGCCATTGTCTACGAATTAAACTAGAATACCATTCAAGCCCGATACTGGAGCTCAGGTAAACCTGTTGGCGCTAAATGACAACAAAACACTGAATGTAAAGAGCAAAATACACCCTATGAAAATCATGGTTACTAGTTAGAGTGAGGGAAAAAAAGTATTATTTGATCCCCTGCTGATTTTGTACTTTTGCCCACTGACAAAGAAATGATCCATCTAATTTTAATGGTAGGTTTATTTGAACAGTGAGAGACAGAATAACAACAACATTCAGAAAAACGTATGTCAAAAATGTTATAAATTGATTTGGATTTTAATGAGGGAAATAAGTATTTGACCCCTCTGCAAAACATGACTTACTACTTGGTGGCAAAACCCTTGTTGGCAATCACAGAGGTCAGACGTTTCTTGTAGTTGGCCACCAGGTTTGCACACATCTCAGGAGGGATTTTGTCCCACTCCTCTTTGCAGATCTTCTCAGAGTCATTAAGGTTGAGGCTGACGTTTGGCAACTCGAACCTTCAGCTCCCTCCACAGATTTTCTATGAGATTAAGGTCTGGAGACTGGCTAGGCCACTCCAGGACCTTAATGTGCTTCTTCTTGAGCCACTCTGTTACCTTGGCCGTGTGTTTGGGGTCATTGTCATGCTGGAGTACCCATCCTTGACCCATTTTCAATGCCCTGGCTGAGGGAAAGAGGTTCTCACCCAAGATTTGATGGTACATGGCCCGTCCATCGTCCCTTTGATGCAGTGAAGTTGTCCTGTCCCCTTAGCAGAAAAATAACCCCAAAGCATAATGTTTCCACCTCCATGTTTACCTCCATGTTTGACGGTGGGGATGGTGTTCTTGGGGTCATAGGCAGCATTCCTCCTCCTCCAAACACAGTGAGTTGAGTTGATGCCAAAGAGCTCCATTTTCGTCTCATCTGACCACAACACTTTCACCCAGTTGTCCTCTGAATCATTCAGATGTTCATTGGCAAACTTCAGATGGGCATGTATATGTGCTTTCTTGAGCAGGGGGACCTTGCGGGCGCTGCAGGATTTCAGTCCTTCACGGCGTAGTGTTTTACCAATTGTTTTCTTGGTGACTAAGGTCCCAGCTGCCTTGAGATCATTGACAAGATCCTCCCGTGTAGTTGTGGGCTGGATTCCTCACCGTTCTCATGATCATTGCAACTCCACGAGGTGAGAGGGAGATTGACAGTTCTTTTGTGTTTCTTCCATTTGCGAATAATCGCACCAACTGTTGTCACCTTCTCACCAAGCTGCTTGGCGGTGGTCTTGTAGCCCATTCCAGCTTTGTGTAGGTCTACAATCTTGTCCCTGACATCCTTGGAGAGCTCTTTGGTCTTGGCCATGGTGGAGAGTTTGGCATTTTATTGATTGATTGCTTCTGTGGACAGGTGTCTTTTATACAAGTAACAAACAGATTAGGAGCAGTCCCTTTAAGAATCTGATTGGGAGGGGGTCAAATACTTATTTCCCTCATTAAAATGCTAATCAATTTATAACATTTTTGACATGCGTTTTTCTGGATTGTTTTGTTGTTATTCTGTCTCTCACTGTTCAAATAAACCTACCATTAAAATTATAGACGGATAATTTCTTTGTCAGTGGGCAAACGTACAAAATCAGCAGGGGATCAAAAACTTTTTTCCCCCTCACTGTATACTGGGGAGAACATAGCAGTCAAATGAAGCTACATAGTAACTTTACAGCACAAAGGAAAAACATTTCAAAGCACAGCTGCTGAATGTGGAAAAGAGTGTACAGCTTATCCTAGGAATCAGTGCTTGTGAAAAGCTACATTTGGTGAAAAGAGTATGTAGTGACATCAGACTGAAAATGACCAAGAGTACGAGGATGTGTTTTAGGGTCTCGGATGTTAACCTGGAGAACACAAAATATGTATCGATGACAAAAATGACTCCAGTTGTGCATGTAAAAAGCTCAAGAAGGAACTCTGACGCATGGAAAAGATGGATGTGATCACAAACATGGATGAACCTACAGATTGGGTAAGATCACTGGTTATTGTGATGAAAAATAATTTGTCTCAGGATATGTTTAGACCGGAGAGATCTCAAAAAGCTATCAAGCGAGAGCATTTCAAGTTGCCAACCAGAGAAGACATCATTTTGCAGTTTGCTGGAGCAAAGTGGTTCAGTAAGCGTGATGCCTCATCAGGATTCTGGCAAATGAAGCTAGATGATGCAAGCTCAAGGGCTAGGCACATTCAACACACCTGAGGGCAGGTACAGATTTCTTGGTCTACCATATGGGATTTTCTCAGCGCCAGAGGTCTATCACAGGACAATCTATGAGCACATTCCAGGACTAGAGACCATGGACAATATCATTGTCTGGGGGTCCACAAAAGAAGAACATGACGTGAGAGTGAGACAAGTGCTGGACCTGACACAGAAAGTCAGCCTGAAAGGTCAAATGAGAGTGATGTTAAAACACAAAGCTTTGTGGGAGACATAATTTCAGAGGATCTAGTCAAACCAAACCCGAGGAACAATATCAGCCTTCAACAACATGGAGTACCCGAAGAACAAGGATGACTTCAGACGCTTCATGGGCACGAAGTGTCTGAAAAGTTTCTCTCTCAACTGTCCGCACCACTCCGATTTCGTCTGGAACAGATAAACAAATGGATATGGACTCATGAGCAGGAAAACTGCTTCAAAAACAACCTGAAGACAATCACAGAAGAGCCAGTGCTCAGGTTCTATGAACCAGAAAAAAGCACAAGGATTTCTGCATTCGTGTCCCAGTTTGGCCTGTGAGTAGTTCTTCTGCAAGTAGTTCTTCTGCATGATGACACATGGCAACCCGTTGCTTATGCGTCCAGAGCCTTGACAGGTGCAGAAACAAGTTATGCACGAATAGAGAAAGAACTACAGGCAAACGTGAGTTTGCAAAAGGTTTCACCAATAAGTCTACAGACAAGCCTTGAAGTAGAAACTGACTACAAACCATTGGTGTCAATCATCTCCAAGAAACTGAATGATTGTCCAATGAGAATCCAGAATGTTTATCATACTGCAAAAGTATGAAGTGAAGATGATCTACACCCCGGGAAAGCTAAGTTTGCCGCTGACACTCTTTCTTGAGTAGTTGACAAGAAAGAGGAGTGCCAACACACAGAAAATCAGATTCAGGCCTATGTCGTAATGATCGTAGCATCACTTCCTGTGTCTTCTGAGATAATGGAGCAGATCAAAAAGAGAGACAGCAGCTGATGAAACAATGACAGAGTTGAAAGAAACAATACTGAAAGGATGGCCCACACAGAAAAACAACTGTCCGAGGAGAATACAGGATTGCTGGATGTGCAGAGCAGAGCTCACCATTGTGGATGACAGTGTTCAAAGGCAACACGATTGTCATTGCCATGACACTACGCAAAGCAATGCTACAGAAAACACACACGGGCTACTTGGCTGAGGTAAAATGCAAACAACGAGCATGAGAAGTGGTGTACTGGCCAAGAATCAACCAGGAAATCAGCCAGACCACTGATTCATGTGAACTTTGTTTGACCTACAGGCCAAAGCAGCAAGCAGAACCACTAATGCCTCATCCAGCACCCAACCAACCCTACTACAAAGTTGGAGTTGACTTTTTTGACTGCAATAGCAAAAAATACATTGTTGTTACTGACTACTACCTAAAACTACCCTGAAGTAGCAACACTGCCAACTACCTCCAGCAAAGCTGTAATCACCTACCTGAAATCAGTCTTCGCAAGACTGAACTGTACTTCAACAACGGCCCGCAGTTCTCAAGTTCTGAATTCCAATCATTCGCTAACGACTGGGGATTCAGATAACACCTCAAGCACCAACGGCTTAGCAGTGAGTTCAGTCAAAATTGGCAATTTTGATTTCCTCAAAAGTGTAATGATCTACCGCAGCGCACTGCTGCAGAACAGACTTTCACCAGCACAAATGTTGATGGGACATCGCATCAGAACCAACCTACCCATCCATGAGGACTTGCTAACATCCAGAGATGTTCAAAGTCAAACTCGCAAATGAAAAAACAGAAAGACAAACAAAAACAGCAACACGAAAAAAGCGCAAGACACTAACCTGACCCGAAACTACCAAAAAGGTAACAGATTTTCACATTTTAAATCACTTAACCTCGTGAGTATAGGGGGCAGTATTTTGATGTTTGGATGAAAAACTAACCCAAATGAAACTGCCTATTTCTCAGGCCCAGAATCTAGAATATGCATATAATTGTCATATTAGGATAGAAAACACCAAGTCAAAAACGGTCAAAATATTGTTTGTGACAACAGACAGAACTGCTGTTGCAGGCGAAAACCTGAGGTAATTTCCAACCAGGAGTTGAAGGTTTTTCCCGAAAGCTCTCTGTTCCATTGCATGCCTTCCTTCCATTTAAAGGGATATCAACCAGATCACATCGAGCGAGAAAGATCACATCGCGTCATTGGATGGCTGGGTGCCAGCAGCTTTTTGCGTACGCCAACAGAGTGGAGCAGATATTTTCTCTCTCACCTATTGAAGCTACAGTCGGGTTGAAATATTATCAATTATATATTGTATAAACAACCTGAGGATTGATTATAAAAAAAGTTTCTACGAACTTTACAGATACTATTTGGAATTTCCGTCTGCCCCGTCGTGACCGCTCGAGCCTGTGGATTTCTGAACATGACGCGCCAACCAAATGGTGGTATTTGGATATAAAAATAATTTTTATGGAACAAAAGGAACTTTTATCGTGTAACTGGCAGGCTCGTGAGTGCAAACATCCGAAGATCATCAAAGGTAAGCGATTAATTTTATTGCTTTTCTGACTTTCGTGGCCAATCTACTTTGCTGCTAGCAGTTTGTAATGTTTTATCTGCTGAGAGAGATGTCCTTACATAAACGCTTGGTATGCTTTCGCCAAAAAGCTTTTTTGAAATCTGACATGCCAGGTGGATTATCAACAAGCTAAACTGTGTTTTGCTATATTGCACTTGTGATTTCATGAAAATTAAATATTTTTAGTAATTTAATTTTAATTTGGCGCTCTCCAATTCAGCGGATGTTGACAAAAATGATCCCGCTAAAGGTATGGGTGCGTCAAGAAGTTAATTCATAAACAAAATTGATAATAAAAACACTAAGTAATTGATATGTCTACCTTTACTTGTTACTTCTGCAAACTTTCATTATCCTCCATGAGGGAGGAGAATTAGAATTTATTAAAAATGAATGAGAATTTATTTAAAGATCTGTTTTTTTGGTAATGGAATTTCAAGGCACAAGGCAATATTTATTCAAATTAAAGAAGGCAGAATAATATCTCCAAAAACGAAATATAAGTGTTGATATTAGTTGGCAGGGGTCTTTACATCAACATCACCGAGCTTTGGATTTCTAATACCTTTTAAAGACTTTTTCTGGGAGATGTTTTTTTAAACATTTGACCAGAAAGCAAAGCATTTTGCTTAGTCCTAATTTTTAGGATGGAAATGGCTGAAAAGATGTATACATGCCTTTATTTCCCTGAAATATAGAGACTCTTAGCATTTATTTGACACCAAATTTGAAATGCTCCTATGAACTTCACATTTTGGTGTTCATGGGTCTTTTACATGGAAATGACCATTTAAGAAATACATCAAAACACAAATATGTTGATGTAAAAGAGCCATGCCGAATACTCTCAACACTTATTTAGTTTTGTAGAAGTTTTTTTAGCTTCTGTAAATGTAAGAAATATTTCCTTGTGCATTGTAATACCATTATCAAAATCCCACTCATCTTTAAGATATGTTATAGTTTCTCTCCCTCATGAGAGGATAATGAAAGTTCATAAGTAACAAGTAATGGTAGACCTACCAATGACTTGCAGTGATTTAACTGATTTCAATTTAGTTTATTAATTATTAAGTGATTAAAATTCAGAATAATAAAATACATTTTAAAACATTAGTAACACCAACTGACATTTACTCCTGAGGTACTGACCTGTTGCACCCTCTACAACCCTGTGATTATTATTTGACCCTGCTGGTCATCTAATGAACGTTGGAACATCTTGAAGAACAATCTGGCCTTAAGGCCATGTACTCT
Source organism: Oncorhynchus gorbuscha (assembly GCF_021184085.1). Classification (NCBI taxonomy): domain Eukaryota; kingdom Metazoa; phylum Chordata; class Actinopteri; order Salmoniformes; family Salmonidae; genus Oncorhynchus; species Oncorhynchus gorbuscha. The sequence goes on along the minus strand of NC_060196.1, from coordinate 35,624,131 downwards.
TATAATCTCCACCCAGCACAGCCAGAAGAGGACTGGACACCCCTCAGAGTCTGGTTCCTCTCTAGGTTTCTGCCTTTCTACTTTCTAGGGAGTTTTTCCTATCCACTGTGCTTCTACATCTGCATTGCTTGCTGTTTGGAGTTTTAGGTTGTGATCTGTATAGCACTTTGTGACATCTGCTGATGTAAAAAGGGCTTTTTAAATAAATCAGATTGAGTAACAGAATTACTACAAGTGAATTGGCTACAATGGGAAATTGGTCACAAACCACAGTTGGGTCACCTGCTACTGTCCTCCCTTCCACTGGCATACTATGTTCAGCTCATAGCAGTTCTCTTTGTCTTTCTGTTGTCCTTCGGTAAAACCAAGAGTATTAAGAGTCTGGAGAAGCCATTCCTTGCGCGCTCTCTCTCCAGTTAATGTCACCTCCCCCAGCTCTTACTGAAACCTACCCATGGGCCCCCTCTCTTTCCATTTACTGTAACCAGCATCCTCACCCACTGAGCACCGACCAACACCGGACGTCCATGGACATTGAAAAGTAGTTGAAATTTGGTCAGTTCACCCTGGCCTTGTTGTTAAAGTCCACAGACGGACTGGACCAATCATAGACGTATGTTTCACAAGTTTGGACAATACAGTAAGCAGAGCACAGCAGAGTACAGTCCAATACAGCAAAGAAAGAGTACAGTAAAGTATAGTATAATGTACTATACTCTACTCTGCTAGATTGTACTGCACGGAACCCTACTCTGCTCTGCTGCGCTGTCCAAACTTGTGAAACATGACTTTTGGAGAAACTCATTCATATCCATAATTATGCATTTCTGTGTACTACAGATCAGGGACCCGTGATGTAATTCCATTACCGTAATTCCGTTACTGGGTGTAAATCCACTTCACTTACTGTAGATCAATAACCAAAAACATTTTTTTCTATGTGTCATGTTAATTCAATGTGTCATGTTAATTCGGAGCAGATGCCTCCCGAGTTGCACAGTAGTCTAAGACACTGCATTGCAGTGCTAGCTGTGCCACTAGAGAACCTGATTAGAGTCCAGGCTCTGTCGCAGCCGGCCGTGACCTGGAGACCCGTGGAGCGGCGCACAATTGGCCCAGCGTCATCCGGGTTAGGGGAGGGTTTGGTTGGCAGGGATGTTCTTGTCCCATCGTGCTCTAGCGACTCCTGCGCAGGCCGGGCGCAATGCACGCTGACACGGTCGCCAGGTGTACGGTGTTTCCCACACATTTCCCACACATTGGTGCGGCTGGCTTCCGGGTTAAGCAGGCATGGTGTCAAGTAGCAGTGCGGCTGGGTTGGGTTGTATTTCAGAGGATGCAAGGCTCTCGACCTTTGCCTCTCCCGAGTCCGTATGGGAGTTGCAGCGATGAGACAAGAGTAACTACCAATTGGATACCACGAAATTGGGTAGAAAAGTAGGTAAAAATACATTTCAGAGCAGATATTTAACAGAGTTTTTGGCAAACGTGGTCGCATAAAAACCAGAGGGAGATTTTACCAAAATTCTGTTCCCAAAGTTTACATCACCACAGCTCTTCCACTGAATTCTTTTTGATACATTTTTCTGTGGAAATTGTTAATAGTAGTCCTTGTGCATAGAGTTGTATGGTTTGTTAAACGTTGAAATTCTGTTATTGTGGAACTGACCCAACGCAAAAAATTTAAACCAATCTATCTATGCACTGCATGTATACCAGTGGTGGCAACAGGTGGCCCGTGACGCAAAAATCAGCCAGCCAGTCATTTATTTTGGTCCCCCCCAAAGTTGTTTTGTGTGTGTAGAAAGTTAGGTAGGTAGATAGATCTAACTATCTAGAAAATCACCAGGAATTTAGCTTTAAAAAATGAGTTCAATTTAGGAAATCTTAAGTATTCCCATGAATAAAAAAAGAAAAAAAAAGACATGTGATCATGTCTGTATGTAATCAAGGTACATCGCCTTCAGAAAGTGCCAATACCCCTCACCTTTTTCCACATTTTGTTTGAATTTAAAAACGTTCGGTCACTGGCGTACACACAATACCCCATAATGTCAAAGTCAAATTGTTTTCAACATTTTTACAAATGATATAAACATTTATATCTGTAATTAATGTCTTCAGTCAATATGGCAAGCCTAAATAAGTTCAGGAGTACACATTTGCCTAACAAGTCACATAATAAGTTGTGTGGACTCACTCTGTGTGCAATAGTGTTGAACATGAGTTCTGAATGACTACCTCATCCTTATACCCCCACACATACAATTATCTTCTAAAAAGGTCCCTCAGTCAAGCAGTGAATTTCATACACAGATTCAATCACAAAGATCAGGGAGGTTTTCCAATGCCTTGCAAAGAAGGGCATCTATTGGTAGATTGGCCGACATTGAATATGCCTTTGAGCATGGTAAAGTTATTAATGACACTTTGGATGGTGTATCAATACACCCAGTCACTACAAAGATACATGCATCCTTGCAAAGCAATTCACTTTTTGTCCTGAATACAAAGTCGTGGTAATATTGGATTTACCCCCAAACATGTCTGAGTACCCCTCTCCATATTTTCAAGCATAGTGGTGGCTGCATCATGTTATGGGTATGATTGTATATATTTTTTAATGTTATTTAACTAGGCAAGTCAGTGAAGACGGCCTACCCCGGCCAAATTCTCCCCTAACCCGGACGACGCTGAGCCAATTGTGCATCGCCCTATGGGGCTCCCGATTACGGTCGGTTGTGATACAGCTCGGGCTCGAACTCAGGTCTGTAGTGACGCCTTTAGCATTGCAATGCAGTGCCTTAGACAGCTGTGCCAGTCGGTCCCTATTAAACTCCCCATTACTTAATGATACAAAATCAACGGAATGGAGCCAAGGGGCAAAATCCTAGAGGAAAACCTGGTTGTCCGTTTCCCAGCAGACACTGGGAGATGAATTCCCCTTTCAGCAGTATAATAACCTAAAGGACAAGCACAAATCTACACTGGAGATGTTTACCAAGACAGTGAATGTACCTGTGTGGCCGAGTTACAGACTATCTATATCTGCCTGAAAACGGTTGTCTAGCATTGATCAAAAACAAATGTGACAGAGCATGAAGAATTTTGAAAATAATAAATGGGCTTACCCTGAAAGACTCTCAGCTATAATCACTGTCAAAGGTGATTCTAATTTGCATTGACTGAGAGGGTCGAATACTTATCTATAGTGAGTGTTTCATTTTTCATGATTTTCTTTTTTTACAAAGGTTAGAATTTTTCTTCCACTTTGACATTGAGTATTTTGTCTATAACATTTACCAAAGAAATTACATTTTATTCCCACTTTGTAACACAGCAAAATGTGTGAAAAGGGTTGTGAATACTTTCTGAAGTCACTGTATGCAATTGTTCTTTTCAAATACAAGTTATTTTTGATCAATTTGCAGTGTACAAATTATTATAATTATGTTCCGGCCCCCACGACTTTTCACTCTGACAAAAATCATCCCACAGCTGAATCTATTTGCCTATCCCTGATACACACCATGAGTGCCAGCTATTTCATTCTGTATGTATAATGCAATTTGAATCCATTTGCATCGTGGCAAAGATTTTTATTAAAAAGTTACAACTCACAAGTTGAACCTTAACCCTATGCAGCAATTATCAGCTTGAGCTCCATTAGAAGTGGTCATGCCAGAGCTGGTCTAAAGAGGAGGCCAGACTAAGGCCGCTTCCACAATGACTCCCTATTCTCTATAGGGCTCTGGTCAAAAGTAGTGAATTATATGGTGAACAGGGTGACATTTCAGAGACAACCTAAAGCTCCACCACTGCAGAAGCAGGGAGGCCAGACAAAGCTCCACCCCTGCAGCTCTCTGACCCAGAGCTAATGTGAGTGACCAGCAGGCTCCACATGACTGGACAGCTACAATCACACCCACACCATCATCTCAGACAGGGAGCCTGAATACAGGCGCATGCTTTCCCACTACTCCTTTCCCCCTCTGTCCTCATACTCACACTGTATCTTCCAAAGCTCCCGAACTGTAACAGTTGTACACTAGAATAGACTGTTCCAGAGTTCGACTGTCTCTGCTCTATACATCTACAGGACAATCCTAATACTGTTGCCCCTCCGTAATCAGCTTACTAGTCGAGGCCACAGCATCCCCATCTCTGCACTTCATTAATCAGGATTTTGCAAACAGACGTGGCTCCAGTAACAGGATTAGTAAATTATGCAAAAGGAATCATTCCAATCTCCCTGGATCTCCCTGTTAAACAGGAAAATACTGCATACCAGCAGGTGGGGAACAATCCTTAATCCGCTCTTCCTCAGTCCGATGTTGATTGTCCTACAACCTCATAACTCACTGAACAACGGAGAGCACAGGAAGGATGGGTGAAAGCCAGATGCAATGATGCATGTGGCTACTGACCGAGCCCTCTAAACTGCCGACAGGCCTGGTTACCGGCCAGAGAGAAAGACAACCTTGTAAAAGCAGCAGCAAGGTCTCCACACTCACACGGGGGAGGGGGTTGGGGAAAGGGAGGCGGTGGGGAGGTGAGTTCAAATTAAACCAGGAGGAAGTGGACCCTTTGCAGGGCTCTTACAGGTTCAGTTCCCCCCTGGACTCAGATTAGTCATTAACCAGAGATCTGAGGGTCTTAGTGGGTCTCGGGCGGAGGGGAGAAGTGCACCTGTGCAGCAGCACATCAAATGGGTCCTTGTCATGGCAGTGGACCATGGAGGTGATCTAGTGACCACCCTACCCTGGCCCCAGGGGCCTCATCTGACTTTATGTCTCTACTCTGATTGGCTGGGTCCGAGGTCGTGTGGTGGGAGAGAGAAGACTAAATTGACAGACAGTGAAGAGTTCTGTGCTTGGGAACTCAATTGTCAGGGACATTTACCTGCTCTGTTCAGTCTTATAAACCCATTCCAGAGATTCATTTTTGCATAAGGAATTTCCTTTCCAGATTTTTCCCAAAACAGAGAGAGGGACAATGTTTAAGACTGTTGCTGTTATGAGCAGTATTGTCATCTCTGTGAGGTTAGGATCTAGTTAAGTGTTTGTTCAGTCAGTGGGTCCAGACGACCCATACTGCGTTAGAATAGGATCCGTGTGATCAGAGTGACAGAGTCGTGACGCTGAGTCAAACTAATGTCTCTATGTGAGGCCCTGAGAGAGGGCAGCAGTTCTAACTACTGACCGTCTCTGACAGAGGCCTGGATTGTTCTCCGGGTGGTCAGGAGATGCTTGGACAGCGTGACTGACGGGAAACCTGTGGTGCTTGTAGGTTGGTACTACCCAGCACTACTCATCACAGGGGATTACCCCAGATACACAGGCAGGAATAGGCCTCAGTATGAATAGACGTTAGAACAATGGCCTCCGGTAAAGTTCAATACACAGCTCCAGAATGCTGACTCATCTCCAAAGTAACTACAGCGCAAATTCCTGTAAATAGTACCCATGCTTACACCATGAGTTCCAATGCAATAAGTTCACCTTACCCTGCCGCACACACATGAATACTTCACTATCATTACTTAACTCTTCACAAAAAAAAAAAAAACACCTGATAAAACTAGCTCTTTGTTAGGAGAGGCATTGTATAATCTTCCTTCCTACTGGAGCCGCAGTCCTTTCAACAGACAAATCCTTTGTGTCAGCAATGTGCCATGATAACACCCCACTTTGTTCAGCCTCTTGCATTACAACCATTGGGAGTATTGTCATAACACGAACTGTAGCAGTACGTAGCGGGACAGTACACCAGGAAACACAACACAGCCAATGAGGGTGAACATTCCACATGAAAGGTGATGGATGCATTTGTATGCTGGGGCCGGCTGCAGTCGGATGCCCATGCCTGGTCCCATGCCTGGTACACAGGGGAAGAGGCCTCCGCAGGCCTTGTGTATATGGGGGGGGGGGGGGCTCCCATTCAGTGTTTAGGAGCGGTGCCTTTGGAATGGCAGCGCTCAGTTCAGCCCTACATAGTGAGGAGCATCTCATTCAAGCAGGGCTTTTGTTCAAAGTCATGTCTGGCATGAAAGAAGACGTTCCCATCGACCATTCTATTGGCTGCTTTCGCCTGCAAGCATTCCCCTTTTAGATAGCACACAGGACTGACTCATCACACACACCCACCCACGGCGGACCAGCAGTACAGGACAGTAAACCCCCCCCAGTGTGAGCGAAACGAAAAGGATCCTGACCGATAGGTGAGAAAACAGACCCTAATCATTGCAACCAATGACGACGCAGAAGAAAACGACAAGTCTGCTCGATCAGAAACAGCAACACTATATATTAGTCGAGCTCCTCCTCACCTTGTCTCTGTATGAAGACCCGGAGCAGAGGGTGGGCCGTAGACACCGCCTTGCAGAAGTTGTCGTCGTTGTTGATTGGCAGCAGGTCTCCGTGGATGTCAGCGTAGCCAATCATGACCTCCATGTTGGCGATGCGGTGAACGTGCATGACGAGCTTATAGAAGTCCTCGAACTTCCCCGGTTTGAACCGGTCCACGGAGAACCGCCGGAACTCTGCTCCGTACTGCAGGGACAACACACAGGGACAACACATAGGGACAACACATAGGGGTGAGTTAGCAAGACAGCTGCTTGGCGACCGAGCACAGCACTGAACACGATTTGAGCCGACCTTATACTTGAATCTCGATCGATATCGACCTGGCCGATAAACGTATAGTTAGACACAAGGGACCTCAGTGGGACAGAGACCTAAAATGCTAGGTAATCAGTGTCACAACTGTTTCACATTGTTCTCTAATCCACCACCAAGGCCAGATGATGTTCAGCCAAAACAGAATCGGCAGATAGACACAATATTCCTTCAGGATGTCTAAAGAAGATGATTTTTCGGAACTTCACAGACAGTCTAACCACAATAAAACTATTTACACAATGTAACACTCAAACAAGCCACGGCACAGGTAAAGAAAAGAGCCGTAATTGCTATGTCCATGTCTTCCATTTATCCCACTGAAGCAAGAGGGAAGTGGAGGTTTAGGCTTGTCCCAAATGCACCCTTTTCCCTAAATACACAGTGAGCTCCAAAAGAATTGGGACAGTGACAATTGTTTGTTCTTTGGGGCTCTGTACTCCCGAACTTTGGATTTGAAATTATAATGACTGTTAGCTTTTAGAAATTACAGCACTTTTTGTACATAGTCCCAACATTTTAGGGGATCAAAGTTATTGGGACAATTGTGTGTATTAAAGTAGTCAAAGGTTTAGTATTTGGTCCCGTATTCCTAGCACGTAATAATTACATCAAGCTTGTGACTCTACAAACTTGTTGGATGCACTTGCTGTTTATTTTGGTTGTGTTTTAGAATATTTTGTGTCCAATAGAAATGAATAGTAAATAATGTAGTGTCATTTTGGAGTCACTTTTATTGTAAATAAGAATAGAATGTTTCTAAACACCTCTACATTAACGTGGATGCTACGTAAGTACAAAAAGTATTTTCATTTTTAAACGGTTCACACGATAACGGATGAAAACACCCCTCAAACTAGAGCTGACAGTCTGCACTTTAACCTCATAGTCATTGTATCATTTCAAATCAAAAGAGCTGGAGTACAGATCCAAAACAACATTAACATTGTCACGGTCCCAATACTTTTGGAGCTCACTCTAGTCCAGTACAGTTGATCAAGGACCCGGGTCAAAAGTAGTGCACTACATAGGGAGTAGGGTGCCATTTGGGAAGGATTCTGAGACAAAGGAACAATGCAGGTGAATGAGTCAGCAGTAAACAAGCCTATCTGGATGAGATGACGCCAACAGACAAAACAGTTCGGGTCAGAACAACATTATATGGGGGTGGACAAACTGACTGAGCATGCACACACACACCAAGGTTTGCTCAAACAGAATGCCCAGAGGCGTGATTGTCTGTACTGGCGTGTCTGTGAGAGAGAGACACTGGACCACCATGGAGAGCAGCTGGGGTGACCCAGGGGTCACAGCTCTGGTCATGTAACTGACATAGCCAGTAGAAACCCTATCACTGTATGCGTGGGCACTGGGTCTGCATAACACAAGCTGGGCTTTGTCTCTAACAATTGCAGTCACATTACAACAGTAGACGCTTGTGGATGGTGGTGAACTGTGCTGCACTATGCTATGGTGCGGTAATTATCTGCTCAGAGAGGAAGGCCGGATGACAGTCTGTTCTAGAGGAAGGCCTAGGTTAGACTGCTGGGAGGTTTGTGTTAGACTGGGCCTGTCATGCAGTTTGTCATTACAACGTGAAATATCATCTGAATATGTTGGTGAGGCAGTGTGATGCCAGGAGTGTTATCCAACTCACACTGATGCCAAACTTGAATAAACACACACACACACACACACACACACACACACACACACACACACACACACACACACACACACACACACACACACACACACACACACACACCAAAATAAATCATCAAATGAAACCTACATTTAGCAATAAGTGATGGGTTTGTGACAGTCTGTTCTCTCTCAGCTTGTGGGCTAATGAAGTCTTGTGAAAACCACTGAGGCATGATATGATTTTATGAAGAAAAAACCCCTCAATAAAATAGAATAAAAAACAGAATCCTAAAAGTGCTAGATGTGTTAGTGGTTGAAAAGTAGAGGTCAGTGTTTCAGTACGTTACCATGTCATCCGTGAGACTGAGCTGTTAAACCAGCCTGTGTTTAAAACACAAACACAGCCTAAAGGGAGTCAGCCAGCTTCAAGTCTGGACAAGATCATGAGCTAAATTTGAATCAGAACCTGAAAATTATACATCACACTAACAAAGAGTACCTCCTCCTCTTTCACGGGGAGAATGTTAAAACGGGTCCAGACAGGTACAGACTGACAGGCTACGCTGCTCAAGCATTAGGCCCGACACACTGACACGGTTGGAGGCCAGACTAAGTTTGCTAATGGCTTCTCGGTCTTATCGTGCTTCTTCCCCGCGTGACAATCTAAACTACCCAGCCGACCTACAGACAGTTTTTGTATTGAGATGCAAATTCCAGTGGTTGAGAGATGAACCGTGATGGGTGAGGGAGGGTGAGGTAGATACTGTCGGGTGAATGAAGACATGCTACAGTACCGTCTAAAGACATCTCTACAGAGAACAGCTGGCGCTGAGACAAACCAGCCCGTTGCAACACAGCTCATCTTTGAGAAGCCACGTTGTTCCGAGTCTGGTGTTATCAGAACAATTCCCGAGAACAGGTTCTCCTCCTGGGTCAGTGAAAAACAGGAACTAAACTCCTTTATGACATCACTAAGAGGCTGATACCGATTCCCTCCCTCAGTGGGGAGAGATGGTGCCTGATTGAGGTCACACTCCAACAGGCCTGAATAGAGCGGTGATGGTGAGTTAGGTTGTCGTGTCACTAGAGGATGACACCGGTTGACTCACTACAACAGCCAATTAGTTCTGTGATGACACGTTTAGTCCTGCCCTACCTAGCCCAACCCAATATGGCTCTTGACACGTTTCTCCTAAAGTTGACAAGTTTCCTCTCCACCTGTCAGAGGTTGTTTTAAAACACAAACAAAACGTTAAACTGCTTGCTCCTTAAGGGGATCCCAGGAGAGATAAGCCAGAAGGGGGCCCTAACACTCTGATAGGGCTCCCGAAAGAGGACCTCCTTTCACCACAGACAGAGAGACAGACAATGGGTCAGCAGCATTCCAGCCCCGGTATGAATTAGCGAGACTGAATATTAACTCTGAATTAGAGCCGAATACTCACTCAGCCCTCTGAAACAATAGAGGTGGATCAGCTCTGCGGCGGGCAGGCAAGGTGCATTGATGCACTTCACCAACGAGAGCCTTGAAAACACTGCCAGCCACAACACTACACAAAGATTATACAACCCGCCTAAGAAATGTCCAGGCTGTGAAATCCACCTGAGGATAAACTAAACAACACCAGCACCATCCTAAACCTAAGAGAGGAGGAAAATAGAAGAATGATGGAGGAACATAACCTGAGCCACAGATATCATAGAAGTAGAAGAATATACTATCAGTACAATATATTGACATGTCAGGATGGAGGCAGGACACGACATGGGCCAGTAGAGGAGAGATCTAGTCGTCTGAACGGATCTATTCCACTAATGGTTTGAATGGCACATATTCGTCTTATCACCCACCAGTGTCTGTTGGTTGGTAGGCAACTGGCACACACTCCAGACTTAAGAGTGATGTTTACAGTATGAGGGGAGGAGGTAGTTTCACACACACACACACACACACACACACACACACACACACACACACACACACACACACACACACACACACACACACACACACACACACACACACACACACACACACACACAGCAGGTCAAGAGCTGCTTGACCGAATAACTCAAATACAACACGTCTCGGTTTCTAGCCCACATCGATAGACTATTACATTTTTGTTTTACAACAATGAGAGAGCATATTTGTGTTAAAATAACTAAATAAATCGGTTTTAGGTCTATTGGAATGTAATTTGGTTGAGAAAGCTCGGCTATGATCTTGTAAAGTCAGTCGGTGTATTGTTGTGTTGAAATCAACACGCTGTCAGTGTCAACTCGGTTAGTAGCAAAACAATCAAAGAGTAGTTGCAACAAATGTTGCAAAAAAAATCACCATATCTCGACCGCTACTCTTGGGAATTACCACGATACTTTCTGTAGAATAATTAACACATTTAATCGATCCTTCCTCAATGCAAAACCCGTTTTTCTAGAACATCTGCCATGGCATCAGGATTCGCATGAATAGTCCCTATATTCAGCGGGTTTTCCACTAGAAATTTGAAAAAGTTGCCTTGTGAAAATCACAGTAGTACAACCAATTCATCAACTAACCAACTGTGGCGTAATTGTTGAGAGTTTGTGAGTATTCCCATTGCATGTGGCAGGTCAAATCTAGACAAGTAGCAGTACAGTCTACTACCTCTTCCACCACAGCCGAGTCTATTTAGCCAGAAACCCCATTCCAGAGCATGTGAAGTAGCTTAGGCTAACTATTTAGCCTACTTCAAAGAAAATTGTCATGATGGTGTCTAAATATGTTCCAACGATTGGCTAGTCGGCTTACCTTGCTTTTCACTTCAACCGCGATGCAATCAAAATATTGCAGGGAAGATTGGGATTTATTTAAACTCCGATTCATTTTTGCGGTTCCAGTAAAAGTTCACGCGCTCGCCCACAGAAAAGGGGCTGTTCGGGTCTATGTCCAGTCGCTAAATCCCTTAAATCCCACGTCGTTTAGACAGCAAAGTTTAGTTATCTGACTTTCTCGGTTTGTGCTGCGGTCCGAGACGCATCGGAGAAACTTCAGGGGGGAAATGAAACGAAGACAACAAATCGGTGCCTCTGACTTGGGGGAGTGAGTTCGCAGATGACATCATCGAACTCCTGCATGAACGTTTTCAGCTTTCAACCCTCCCAAAACACACGTCCTCCAAGACGCCAGGGGACGCGATGCCATGGGTCATTATACCACGGCTAAGGACTGTTCTTGCTGAGTGCCTGGATACAGCCCTTTGCCGTGGTATATTGGCAATATACCACAAACCCGAGGTGTCATATTGCTAATATAAACTGGTTACCAAAGTAATTAGAGCAGCAAAAATACAGGAATTGTTCTACCTGTGGTATATGGTCTGATATACCACGGCTGTCACCCTATCAGCATTCAGGGCTCGAACCACCCAGTTTATAATGCTTAGGACCCGAACTATCTGGTTTAGAATAAGCATTATAAACTGTGTGGTTCGAGCCCTGAATGCTGATTGGGTGACAGCTGTAGTAAATCAGACCATATACCACGGGTATGAGAAAGCATGCATTTTTACTGCTCTAACCCTGTGTTGTTTCGTGCCTAAGAACCGCCCTTAGCCGTGGTATATTGACCATATACCACACCTCCCCTGGCCTTATTGCTTAAATATACCACACCCCCTCGGGCGTTATTGCTTTATAGCCTAAGCATTTTGAAACGATTCAATCTGACTGAGAGCAATAAACTAGTTTAAAAATCATGCGTGTGTGTGTGTGTGTGTGTGTGTGTGTGTGTGTGTGTGTGTGTGTGTGTGTGTGTGTGTGTGTGTGTGTGTGTGTGTGTGTGTGTGTGTGTGTGTGTGTGTGTGTGTGTGTGTGTGTGTGTGTGTGTGTGTGTGTGTGTGTGTGTGTGAAGCTGTGTCTGCATTCTGGCGGCATGGAGACGCCTGCAGAACGGAACAGCTGCAGCCCAGCCCTCTGCTCCAAGCTGCGGGGCTACAGGAGCATCTCTTGGCCTGCTGGATGTCTGTTGACTCTGTGTGTGAAGCTACCTCCTCCCCTCACACTGTAAACATCATTCTAAACACTCATGTTTTTCTACTCTAGGCCTGTTGTGTTATTGTGTGTACTATAAAGAAACAAAAAGTGAATATAATTTCATCCTGATTAAGGCCTCAAACAGAATGTGGGATTTAGGCCTGAAGTTGCATCTGAGAAATATCCATAACTTTAAGATATTACTATGTTATGTAGGATGTATAATAGTTGTATTATTTGAGATCATAACAGTTTGGTCGAGATCAGAAGTGTCACTTTGATAGTAACAAAGTTTGTCAAAGTAATATTTAAAACATTAATCATTGTTACAAATGGAGTATTATGGACTGACCAGAAATAAATATATCAGATGTTAGGTAATGTAGTTCATATTGGTCTGGCATTGAATCAATTGACATACTACTAAACTAGACTATGTGTCAAAAACTACCTGTCCCAAGCTTAGACTGCAGTCCAGTGGACTGTGGATGTCATTGCACATGTGCCCATATTTTTGGGATGTTGGCGCGGTCGGCATGACGACCCAGACAGACGTTGATAAAATAGCCTAACTAACAGTCTACAGATAGTATCAGTATGATACTACATATAGTATAAAGATTAATTTGCCGGAATATTTTATGACGTGTGTTTGTGACAGAGTAGATTATGTCCGTCTCTACAGTGGGCAGCAACCAGCAATCTTCTGGTCCCCCGCAGCAACACCTGCAGTCGGTCAGACTCTAATGTTGGCTTCCAAGGATTATTACTAACCCTGTCCATTTCTGTTCCCCATCGACTACCTGTGCCACACCCTTTATACATGTGTCTAAAGTAAAGTGAAAGAGCTAGAGAATATTGTTAGGAAGGAGCACTAGGCCACAGCTACCACCAGAGCTGGTATCTAGGTGCAATATTACATTTAAACTAAAGATGGAGGTGTGAGTATTTTGTTACATCATTTCTGCTGCGTTAGTCTACTTTGTTTATGAACGTGTTATTTGAAAGTGATACTGTAATGATATAACCTTGTCGGTCAGGACAGGACCCTTGTTACTAATTCAGAGGGGTTGGGTTCAATGTGGAAGACATATTTCAGTTGGATTCATTTAGTTGTAAAGCTAACTAGGTATCCCCCCCCTTTCCCTTTCAAAGAAAAAAACAAACCCCCCCCCTTTAAGATTTAGATGCACTATTGTAAAGTGACTGTTCCACTGGATGTCATAAGGTGAATGCACCAATTTGTAAGTCGCTCTGGATAAGAGCGTCTGCTAAATGACTTAAATGTAATGTAAATGTAAATTCAAAATGGATGATCAGGCCTGTAATCATCTGAACTGATAGTGTTTGTCTCTTTATCTCTTGGTCTGTCTATTCAATTTCCCTTCAGTTCTATTTCTGCTTGGTGTTTAGCTGACCCCTCCGCTTCAGTTTACCAGTTGATCAATCAAACAAGCAATCTGACGTATTGCTTGTCTGTCTGTGTATCTGAACATCCTTCCCAGGCGGAACAGTCTGGAACAGTTCCTGCATGTTTTATGACAACATTTTGTGACGTTTTTGTTAGTTTTGGTCTTCGCAAGTGTTATTTAAGCAACCACCCGAGCCACGGTCTGTTCACCCCGCTGTCATCCAAAAGGCGAGGTCAGTACATGTGCATCAAAGCTGGGACAGAGAGACTGGAAAACAGCTTCTATCTCAAGGCCTTCAGACTGTTAAATAGCCATCACTAGCCGGCTACCACCTGGCTACTCAACCCTGTCCCTTAGAGGCTGCTGCCCTATATACATACTGTAGACACGGAATCACTAGTCACTTTAATCATGTTTACATACTGCTTTACTCATCTCATATGTATATACTGTATTCTAGTCTACAATGCCACGCCGACATTGCTCGTCCTAATATTTATATATTTCTTAATTCCATTATTTTACTTTTAGATTTGTGTATTGTTGTGAATTGTTAGATAGTACTGCACTGTTGGAGCTAAGAAGACAAGCATTTCGCTACACCTACAATAACATCTGCTAAATATGTTTATGCAACCAATAACATTTGATTTGATTTATATGGCCAATATACCACGGCTAAGGGCTGGAGTGCCTGGACACAGCCCTTAGCCGTGGTATATTGGCCTTATATCACAAACCCCCGAGGGGCCTTATTGCTATTATGAACTGTTTATCAATGTAATTAAAGCAGTAAAAATAAGTGTTTTGTCATACCTGTGGTATACGGTCTGATATACAGGGTGGCAGCGTGGCCTAGTGGTTAGAGTGTTGGACTAGTAACTGAAAAGTTGCAAGATCAAATCCCTGAGCTGACAAGGTAAAAATATGTCGTTCTACCCCTGAACAGGCAGTTAACCCACTGTTCCTAGGCTGTCATTGAAAATAAGAATTTGTTCTTGTCTTGCCAAGTAAAATAAATATACCACAGCTGTCAGCCAATCAGGGTTCAAACCACCCAGTTTATAATTAAGCATTATACAACAGATGGGTTTAATCCTGAATGCCGATTGGTTAAAACTGCGGTGTCATTCCACAAGTTACCAACGGCTAAATCTATGACATTAAAATGCCTATTTACTCCGTTCCATCTGACTGAGCAAACCACTGTCTCATCAGCCAGGCAAGTTCTGGACTTGATCTCCACTATTTTAAAAAATCACTGGATCTGGAGACTCATATCTCCCTCTCTAACTTTAAGACGTGTCACATGTCTTTAGTTTTCAACACCAGAGATTTGTAGAAACCTTGATTTCTGTCTCTCTGACATTTGCAACATTGTTTCAATATTCAAAGACATGAACATGTCAGGATTAGACAGACAGACAGGCAGCGTTTCTCAGCCAGTCCAAATCATGAATCAGCTGGCATCATTTATATGGATTACATACAGTTTTTCCTGTTTTGTTGCAATACAACCTGTAATTTAAATGTATTTTTATTTAGATTTCATGTAATGGACATACTCAAAATAGTCCAAATTGGTGAAATGAAATGAAAAAAAGTACTTAAAAATATATATATTAAAAAAATTGAATGGAAAAGTGTTGTGTGCATATGTATTCACCCCTTTGCAATGAAGTCCCTAAATAAGATCTGGTGCAACCAATTACCTTTAGAAGTCACATAATTAGTTAAATAAAGTCCACCTGTGTGCAATCTAAGTGTCACATGATCTGTCACATGATCTCAGTATATATACACATGTTCTGAAAGGCACCAGAGTCTGCAACACCACCAAGCAAGGCTCATCACCAAGCAAGCGGCACCATGAAGATCAAGGAGCTCAACCCCAGGCAAGGAGGGCATTAATCAGAGAGGCAACAAATAGACCAAAGGTAACCATGAAGGAGCTGCAAAGCTCCACAGCGGAGATTGGAGTGTCTGTCCACTTTAAGCAGTACACTCCACAGAGCTGGGCTTTATGGAAGAGTGGCCAGAAAAAAGCAAACACGTTTGGTGTTCACCAAAAGGCATGTGAAAGAATCCACAAACATGTGGAAGAAGGTACTCTGGTCAGATGAGACTAAAATTGAGCTTTTTGGCCATCAAGGATAACTTTATGTTTGGCGCAAACCCAACACCTCTCATCACCCTAAGAATACCATCCCCACAGTGAAGCATGGTGGTGGCAGCATCATGCTGTGGGGATGTTCATGCTGTAGGGACTGGGAAACTGGTCAGAATTTAAGGAATGGTGGATGGTGTTTTTGATGGTGTTTTTAAGAAATGGTGGAGGGACATTTTTGAGGGAAACCTGTTTCAGTCTTCTAGAGATTTGAGACTGGGATGGAGCTTCACCTTCCAGCAGGACAATGCTGCTGAAGCAACACTCGAGTGGTTTAAGGGGAAACATTTAAATGTCTTAGAATGGCCTAGTAAAAGCCCAGACCTCAATCCAATTGAGAATCTGTGGTATGACTTAAAGATTGCTGTACACCAGCGGAACCCATCCAACTTGCAGGAGCTGGAGCAGTTTTGCATTGAAGAATGGGCAAAAATCCCAGTGGCTAGGTGTGCCAAGCTTATAGAGACATACCCCAAGAGACTTGTAGCTGTAATTGCTGCAAAAGGTGGCTCTACAAAGTATTGACTTTGGGGGGTGAATAGTTATGCATGCTCAAGGTCTCTTTTTGTCTTATTTCTTGTTTGTTTCACAATAAAAACACATTTTGCATTTTCAAAGTGGTAGGCATGTTGTGTAAATCAAATGATACAACCCCCCCCCCCAAAAAAATCCATTTTAATTCCAGGTTGTAAGGCAACAAAATAGGACAAATGCCAAGGGGGTGAATACTTTTGCATGCCACTGTACAAAGAAATGGCAATTGAAAAAAGGTTAAACAAAATGAAGCGCAGATGTTTGCAGTCTTTCCAGCTTCAGTTTCAAGTTGTTGTGTTCGCTGTGTTGTTGGCTAGCTCCCCTGAACAACAGTTTCCTGATGGGTGAGCAAATGTTCAATGCCAGGCAACATCAGGCATCATTAGCTCATTGTTATGGATGTAGCCAAATAATTATCACTAGAAAACAAATGTCACGCTTAAACAAATGCAGCTACTTCGCTGTTATTCCCGGCTGCACCTTTTGACTAAGTTGGCTGTAGTTGGCTAGATAGCAATGAAACATTTAGAACAAACAACTGGTTCGCATCCATAGAAACAGAACAAAAAGACTGAACTACTGGGTATCGTCTCCAGTGACCAAACCGATAGAATGAACGACCAGCCGGCTTAGGTAGCAACCCTAGATTTGTGTCAGGACTATATCTTGTGGAAGGATGAAATAGTATGAATAAACTCATCAAAATAAAGTTTTTAATGAAAATATGCGTAATCATTATTTGAACATGTGTAACCTGTTGTATAAAATTGCTCATTTTAGTTTGACTTTGTCTCGGGCCTAACAACACCTATGCCAATATATCCTCCAAACACTGGCTTCTCGGCATTATCATTTCAATAAGGCCACAGGGTGTGTGGTTATGGGCATTATACCAGGGCTAAGGGCTGTTCTAGACCTGCTCTGAACATCAGCTTGCTTCCAGAAAAAAATGGTGTGCCCGAACAGCCGTAAAAAAACGTACAAAAACAAACAAAAACGTCAATTTTTTTTGTCATAATTTATACACAAACTCTTCTGAACTGTTTTGGCGGGGAAGCATGTGGCCGTCTTTAGGTACCAAGCAATGTGAATGCTACCATGATTACGGATAGTCCTGAATGAATCGTGAATAATGATAAGTGAGAAAGTCAGACGCACAAATATCAGAGGTTAGAGGTTAGCATTTTTTTGCGGGGATGATATTTATTCACAATTTACTCAGGACTATCTGTAATCATGGTAGCATCCACATTCATGTAGAAGTGTTTAAAAACATATATTCTTATTAACAATAAAGGTGACTCCAAAATGAAACAACACGTTATTTATCATTAATTTCTACTGAGCACAAAATAATCGGTAACGCAACCAAAACAAACAGCAAATGCATCCAACAAGCTTGAGGTAATCATTGTCTGATAGGAATACGGGACCAAATACTAAACTTTTGACAACTTTAATGCACATATAAGTGAATTTGTCCCAATACTTTAGGTCCCCTAAAATGGTGAGACTGTGTATAAAAAGTGCTGTAATTTCTAAACGGTTCACCCGTCTGCACTTTAACCTTATAGTCATTGTATCATTTCAAATCCAGTGCTGGATTACAGAGACAAAACAACAAAACATGTGTCACCGTCCCAATACCTTTGGACCTCACTGTGCATGTGTATTGATTGTTGATGAATAATACCTACGCTGTTGTTGCAAAAAGGGTATTTTAAACAACCTAACTTGCATGGGGATGAGGTCAGATCAACTGAAAATATGTTTCCAGCTCTCCTTTGAGACCAGGCAAAACTCAAGGCTCAACATGTTTGCTCTGATGCATTCAACAATTAATAAAGAAATTGGACTTAAACTTTTCATTTTTTTTGTCTGTGTGTATTGTGCTTGTTGTTGTTGTTGTTGTTATTGCACCTTTAAAAATACAAATCATTTTCTGAAATAGAAACACAAACAATTGGATTTTACATAACTATAATATATCATATGGCCAGCAGAGGTCACTACAACCATGAGGGATGAAGGCTGGTCTCAACAGAACAGTCCAAGAAAATACACAGTTACAGTTTAGTCCAGCAACTTTTAATTGGTTAATCACAAAGCATGCTGGCTAATTCCTTATTAAGTTCTAATAACACGTAGGGTTGAAGAGGAGAAAAATTCAATCTTGTTTTCCAGTCCAGAAACAGAAACAGACTGAGGTCATCAGGGAGGTCAGACTCATTTACAGAGTTTCTGCCGCATGTCTCTGCCGGGCAAAACGGTCAAAACTCAAAGATTCTATTCTCTATGCTTGGAGAATGTTAGTGTGACTGCAGCAGTGAGAGTGTTCTACTGTCTGACAGGACAATATTACCGTAACAACATTTAAACTCAGCTTTTCACAATTCCTGACATTTACAAATGTAAAGATTCTCTGTCTTAGGTCAGTTAGGATCACCACTTTATTTTAAGAATGTGAAATGTCAGAATAATAGTAGAGAGAATGATTTATTTCAGCTTTTATTTCTTTCACCACATTCCCAGTGGGTCAGAAGTTTACATACACTCAATTAGTATTGGGAAGCGTTGCATTTAAATTGTTTAACTTAGGTCAAACGTTTCGGGTAGTGTTCCACAAGCTTCCCACAATAAGTTGGGTGAATTTTGGCCCATTCCTCCTAACAGAGCTGGTGTAATTGAGTCAGGTTTGTAGGCCTCCTTGCCCGCACAGGATTTTTCAGTAATGCCCACAAATGTTCTATAGGATTGAGGTCAAGGCTTTGTGAAGGCCACTCCAATACCTTGACTTTGTTGTCCTTAAGCCATTTTGCCACAACTTTGGAATTATGCTTGGGGGTCATTGGTCCATTTGGAAGACCCATTTGCGACCAATCTCAAACCTCCTGGCTGATGTCTTGAGATGTTGCTTCAATATAGCCACATAATTTTCCTGCCTCATGATGCCATCTAGTTTGTGAAGTGCACCAGTCCCTCCTGCAGCAAAGCACCCCCACAACATGATGCTGCCACCCCCGTGCTTCACGGTTGGGATGGTGTTCTTCGGCTTGCAAGCCTCCCCTTTATTCCTCCAAACATAATGATGGTCATTATGGCCAAACAGTTCTATTTTTGTTTCATCTGACCAGAGGACATTACTCCAAAAAGTATGATCTTTGTCCCCATGTGCAGTTGCAACCCGTAGTCTGGCTTTTTTTATGGCGCTTTTGGAGCAGTGAATTCTTCCTTGCTAAACGACCTTTCAGGTTACGTCGATATAGGATTTGTTTTACAGTGAATAAAAATATTTTATACCCGTTTCCTTCAGAATCTTCACAAGGTCCTTTGCTGTTGCTCTGGGATTGATTTGCTCTTTTCGCACCAAAGTACGTTCATCTCTAGGAGACAGAACGCTACTCCTTCGGTAGCCTTAGGATGGCTGCGTGGTCCCAAGGTGTTTATACTTGCGCACTATTGTTTGTACAGATGAACGTTGCACCTTCAGGCATTTGGAAATTGCTCTCAAGGATGAACCAGACTTGTGGAGGTCTACAATTTATTTTCAGAGGTCTTGGCTGATTTCTTTTGACTTGGGCGGGTTGGAAATATTTGAAGTTTGTCCTTAAAGACATGATCCAAAATGCTAATTTCAGACAGCGCTGATAGGGATATTAAAGACCAACCAAAAGCTGGTTTTAGCGGTAACACAGTTAGTTATGGTACAAATGTTGACAGTGGAAACGCAGCCTGTCCAGCCGCGACATACACTGCACATATGCTCATGGACCTAGAGTAGCCTAATGTGCTTTTGGTGCCCCTATACTTTGTATTTAGAAACATATTTTTTTCTTCCCCCATTCAGTTTAATTTGATTAAAAACCAAGCATAGCCTTCGCTCCTCTTAATGAAAGCTTTTTTTGTCTGCTCATTGCAATCCCAAAGTAGTCAAGGCTGTTAATAAAGGGATTGGCTCCTGAGACCGCTTGTAAATACATCTTTATCACCAAAGCATTATTCAAATCTGAGAGGAGGAAAAAAGTGAGCTGTCATTCCCTCTTTATCTATGCAAGGTATGCAGGCCCACATTATTTTAGCCATGCAGGACACGTTTTGGACGTGCTTAACGTCCCCTCGATGATATAGGCTACGTGTCCATTTTACAGATGCACAATCGAGAGCATCCTGTTGGGCTGTGTTAGAGGTTCACCTAGGGGTCACGATTGGGGCTGTACACATGTTTGATGTATTAGAATAATTTATTATGCTTATGTTGTATTAATTAAAGGGGAGGGGTTATAAGACCCCTCCCTCCTTACATTTATAGGGTCCTAGACTGCAGATTAAATATATATATATATTAATTATAGAGGTTTAGAATTGTTCCACAGTTGTTTTATAGTTCTCTCTCTCTCTCTCTCTTATAAAGAGACCCCTCTGAGAAAAGTGTGACTGAGACAGAACTCTGCAGGGGAGTGTAGGAGATTGGACTAGTCAGACATTCCACGATAAATCCACTTTGGGGAGTGGACATTTACTGCTAGGCTTTTAGATAACACTAAAAGCCTTGTTTATATAGCTTTGCAGGCATGGTTTTGGTCAGGAGTGAAATGTAATGACGTAGGCAGTGACATCACTAAAGGCTGGACTTCGAGTTTAATAAAATAACATGCAACCTTTTCTTTGATGCAGAACTTACTTGGAAACATGCGTGCTATGTTCCCGATTGTCATATTCTGTCTGCAATTGCATTAATACAGGTTTTTGAATGATTTAATTAAAGATATTGTCATAATGCTAATTTCACCCATGATTGACAAGGAACAAGGAGGAATGAACCCCAACAGCTGTATCACCGTCTGGTACAGCAACTGCAAGGCTCTTCAGAGGGTAGTACGGTCTGCACAACGCACCACTTGGGGCAAACTACCTGCCCTCCAGGCCACTTACAGCCCCCGATGTCACAGGAAGGCTAAAAAGATCATCAAGGACAACAACCACCCGAGCCACTGCCTGTTCACCCCACTATCATCCAGAAGGCGAGGTCAGTACAGGCGCATCAAAGCTGGTGACCGAGAGACTTAAAAACAGCTTCTATCTCAAGGCCATCAGACTGTCAAAGAGCCATCACTAACATAGAGAGGCTGCTGCCAACACACTGACTCAAATCTCTGCCCACATAAATAAATGGACTGAATACAAGTATCACTCGTCACTTAAAATAATGCCACTATAATAATGATTACATATCCTACATTACTCATCTCATATGTATATACTGTATTCTACACCATCTACTGCATCTTGCCTATGCCGCACGGCCATCGCTCATCCGTAAATTTATATGTACGTATTCTAATTCATCTCTTTAC
The DNA here is from genome assembly GCF_021184085.1 of Oncorhynchus gorbuscha. NCBI lineage: Eukaryota > Metazoa > Chordata > Actinopteri > Salmoniformes > Salmonidae > Oncorhynchus > Oncorhynchus gorbuscha. Next base: position 35,602,320 of record NC_060196.1, on the reverse strand, counting down.
ATTTGTGTGTGTATGTATATAAGGCAGTTGTTGTGAATTTGTTAGATTACTTGTTAGATATTACTGCATAGTCGGAACTAGAAGCACAAGCATTTCGCTACACTTGCATTAACATCTGCTAACCATGTGTATGTGACCAATAATGATTTGGTCTGCTCTGGGCTGGAGAGGTGGTGCGAGCCAGACCTGGGTTCAAATAGTATCGGAAACCTTTGCAATATTTCATTTGTGTTTATTTGAGCTTGCGTGGTGCAATGGAACCAATGGCAGAGTCCCGTAAGTACAAAAACCCCACTCAGGTGACAGTCCACGCAGGCTCAAGAAAACGCTCTTAGATTTGAAAGATGTCAAACACTTTTTGGACCCAGGTGTGTCGAGGGTCTGGCATAGGTCTGGTAGATCCTGGGATCAGATATGTGGCAGGTCAGGTACCTCAGTCAGCCATGTGAGGCTCCAGTTCGTTCCTGCCCCGGTCTCAATAATGTAGATGTGGGGCTCAGTAATATGGGGCTCAGTCAGTAAAATGTGGAGCAGCTTTCAGTTGGCCTCCCGCTGCTCCTCGTCTGCAGGCCGAGCCGACCGCTGAGCACCATCTGTAGACCATTACACCCTGTCCATCTTGAAGACTGTCCATGTAGTCTACAGGACCACAACTTTAACCGCATGGCGAAAAACAGCATCCCCTCAGTGTCATCCCTAACATACATTATTCAATTAGAGTAAACATTCCATAAAACATGTTATTAACACTGTGTTATTATATTAACAACACTGTATGAACACACAACCTTGTAGATGAAGTGTCACCTCGCCACCGCTTGGTCAGAGCTGGCTGGCTGGCTGGCTGACTGGCACTCACAGCAGAGAGAGGAGTAGAGAGGGTCACAGGTCTCGGGGGGCTTGGTGTAACCCCAATCAGGGCTAAATGGGACCTTTTCTAATAGTTAAAAATATCCAGATGATGACCTTTGAACCATGTTGCTCAGTGATGTGGAAGACCCTCTGAGGTCGGAGTTCTGAAACACCTCTGTTAATCTGCAGGATTAGTGAGGGGCTCAGAACACCGCAGCCTTTCTTTCTCCCCTAGTATCTCTCTCCCTCTCTTTCTGTCCTTTTCTACATTCCCCGCTCCCTAAAACTATTTTTCCTTAAAAAAAGAGAGTGGGGCGATGACATCAGTTTTAAGGAGAGTGCATCTTTTTATTGTGGACACATTCGTGTTGTTATGGTATCGGCTGACAGTCAGTCAGACAATCCACATAATACCTCTGTTATATACATTTGACGCTGCTAATCTATTGGATAAGGAGCTGAAATCATTCTGAGCCAGCCAAGCAGACAGAAGCTCCTAAATATATAATACAGTTAAATCTAATTACAGTTCAGTGTTGCCGGAACAAAACCCAACGTGTGTCTCTGCATCAAGATAATTTAATAGGAGTAAAGAGTAAACAGAGATTAATTTGGGTTAAAATGATCCATTCGAGATTGTTTCGGCAAACATTTCCATAATTTTATTTAATTATACTCCAGTTTATACCAAGGCTGGGAGAAACATGACATCTCGGCAGTGTTGAGGTGTTTTTAAATGAATACGGAGCTACCCAAACCAGAAACAGACACAGACATCTGAGCTAGGAGAGAGACAGAGTGAGGGAAAGAGAGATGGAGAGGGATAAGGTGGGCCTTATCTTATCTTGGTCTGCTCTTCATCTCTCTTTCCCTCACTCTGTCTCTCTCCTAGCTCAGATGTCTGTGTCTGTTTCTGGTTTGGGTAGCTCCGTATTCATTTAAAATACACAAACAAAGATTGAAACAGACATCACGTAGGTATAGAGCATCAAGTCGGCAGATGAACGCTAGATCCACATTTGATGGGATGTGTGCGAACCTTTAAATGTGAATAGCATTGACTAGGATGAACGCATGGCTGTAACAACTTTGCTCTTAGGACCACAAGACTCCCTATTGTTATGCAGGTGAGTGAGGA